>NC_133380.1:27065417-27117336 GCF_049309525.1 Garra rufa
CCCGATTTATATCAAACATGTTTGATATTTAAGCCTACTTTGGCTAGCGTACTTTCACAGCAGCCAATGCTCGATCGCAAAACAGCTGCTGTACGGGTCGTTGGATAGTGGAGATGGAGAAAACTACTTCTATAGTTTTTGTAACACTGTCTGTCTGTATAATGTGTCGAAAACATACCACAATCGTAAGGAGAAAGAGGAGCTCTGCTGAGGTGAAATCGTCTCAGTTTTGAATAGGGCTGTGATGGTGGCACGTTGTTTTTTTATATATAGCCTACACTTCAGTCAGCGAACAAGCAGCCTAAAAACGCTAAAATAAATCAAAGAAATAATATATTTAATTAAGAAAGTAGCCTAAGAATATTATATAGGTTATTAAACAAACATTCCTTGTAAAAATGTCCGACAGCTCATCAATTTTTGGCCGACTGAATTTCCAGTCCGACTGTCTTTTTTTCTCTTTCTCTTCCTCATTACACAGCTGCTGTTTTTAATAGCAAAGTGATTACATTTATTTTCGTTCCTTTAATTTATAAAGTTAATTTAGAGATATATTTGGAACACTTTTTGTTTGTAAAATTCAAGTTTTTGTTTTTTAAAGTTATACCTAGCAAACAGCGGCAGAGAGATCAAAAGCCTGCTTAATTCATCGCGATTTAAATTAAAATCCATTGATATAAAAAACTTAAAACATATCACAATATTAGTTTAATCATTCAATCAATATAAATCCAAAGTTTGTGCGGAGAGAAGCACGCTTTGCAGCGCATGGACACGCCAGTGCAATGTGGAATTTCTTTTTTGCTCATAAAGGTAAGAGTAATTTACCACCCGGGCCGGAACTGTAAAGGGTCTACCTTAGTTTGTGTGCACTAACAGTATCAACAAAATGTGCTCTTAAAGAAAACAAACAGAATACGCTTGATATCTTTGGTTTAAACAGGAGCGCTTCACAATAATTAACCGAAACCCAGGTAATTGCCTCACAAACACAATATCTATAGAAAGCTTTAAATTATTATTTTACTATAAAACGAAATAATTAAAATCGAAAACAAAACTCTTTCATTAGCTAATCCATAAAGATGCATTAGGCATTAATGAGCAGATGGCAGGATCGTCAATTTCATCTTTGCAACACTGAATCAGAAAATACTAGTTTATTAATAAGTAATTCGAATATTTTCTTAATTTTTGCCTTGACACATTCAAGGTAATTACTTTTGCTGGGGCTTTGAGGCCAGGTTTGCGTGCATTTGAATGCGGAACTCTTCCAGCTGGTCGCTGCTGATGGTAGGACACTAAACAACGCCATGGCAGAATGAATAGCAGAAAGTTAGTCAAGTTGTCCCGTTCCAGCGTGCAAAGTCACATGACTTTTTTAATGCGCACTGAGGAATTTTAATTTGAGAGGCTTCTTGATGGGAAATGCAGCATGTACACCACTTGACGGATAGTAATTTTAGTTTATTTAGTCTATATATTTGGCAGATGTAAAGCATACATGTGTATGTTTTTTGTGTTAGTCCATTTTTATTTTATTATTATTATTATTATAACAGTTCAAGGAGCAACATGTTTGTGCACTTTCTAAAGATTTTAGTTCTGTTTTTGAATAAAGGGTTGTAAATCCCTTGTTTTTTTTATCCGATTCATCGATTAATCGAAAAAATAATCGACAGATTAATCGATTATTAAAATAATCGTTAGTTGCAGCCCTATACACTACCGTTCAAAAGTTTGGGGTCAGTAAGACTTGTAATAGTCTTTAAAGAAGTCTCTTATACTCATCAAGGCTGCATTTATTTGATTAAAAATACAGAAAAAACAGTAATATTGCAAAATGTTTTTACAATATAAAATGTTTTTTTTTATTATTATTTTAACATACTTTAAAATATAATTTATTCCTTTGATGAAAAGCTGAATTTTTATCAGCTGTTACTCCAGTCTTAAGTGTCACATGATCCTTCAGAAATCATTCTAATATGCTGATTTATTATTAGAATGATCAATGTTGGATAATATCAACAGTTGTGCTGCCAAATATTTTTTGGAACCTGTGATATATATATAAAACAATGTAAATTATTTATTAACTTTTAATATTTTTTTAATTATTAACTTAATACATCCTTGGTGAATAAAAGTATTAATTTCTTAAAAAAAAAAATGTACTGACCCCAAACTTTTGAACGGTAGTGTATATATGTGTGTGTGTATATATATGTATATATATATATATATATATATATATATATATATATATATACTTCCTTGCAAGATACTTTTTTTTTCCCCACGTGACTCAGTCCGCGTCAGTCGTGCTCTTTAACCAATCAGATGTGACCTCGCCATTTCAACCAATCATAACCCGCCAGGAGCGCAGCCTAAATCCTGTTTACATGAAATAAACCTGCTCCAGAGCAGGTTTAAGCTTGCGCACCTGTTGCTATGACAGCAAGTCCCGGATGAGCTTCGAAGAACCGAGCGATCCAAGATCACGCAAAATCGTCAACAATCAAATCCAGCTAACTTAGTTAGCGAGGTACGAAGAACGGACCCCAGATCTCCGTTGTTGGTGTGTTTTTGGCTTTGTTGTACACAGGGCTTGACAGTGCAAGCATTTCACTCGCATTTGCGACTAAAAATAGGGTTTATGTCCCTTAAACAAAATGAGCATGTTTACATGGACACCAGTAAGCTGACAACGCAAGTAAGCTAAGTTTACATGACTTTATTAGTAAATCAGGTTATTTCCCTTTAGTGACGTCAACATATGTTTGTAAGTTATGTTAAATAAGGCTTGATACATGTCAGTGTGAAACTTGCAGCTCATATCATCCTCTCATGCAGTTATAAATGCAGCGTTTTGACTCAACCACTTCTACTTTTGCTGCACGACATGAAAACACTTTTTATCTGCACTAACAATGCATTCCTGTCACGTATTACCCATGCACACTTCAATAAGCAGACATGTAACAGGATGTATGTATTTATTTATTCATTTTGGTTGTAGTGTTGATGAAATTAGAAAATTTACTTGCAAGGATTGTACAAATAGATTTATTTATGTGTTCTTTAGAAGAAAAGAGTGAAGCGAAGGAAACGTAGCCAGAAGACCCTTCAGACACAGCCAACAGCTGAAGACCTGGAGCAGTCATGGGAAATAGTGTCTCAAGAGCTCAGAACGTCTGGCTTTCAAGTAAGTTAATAGAAAATCAGTAACAGAAAGAAAAAGGGATGACATTTTTATTTATTTTTTAGTTTTAAAATAAATAGTTAAATAAAACATTTTTTTTGAGTCTTAAGAATCTTTTGGCCTGTCTGACAATGGGTGTGGGAAGCAAATTATTCTCTCCATTATCAGTACTAATGATTCTAAAACATCCTATAAATTGATTATACAGTAAAAGACTGACATCACATCAACACAAAAAATACATAAAGTTAACAAACAGTGAAAAGATACAATATCAGGGCCACCAAATCAAAATAGTACGTAATCAACTTTATACATAAAAACAATCATATCAGCATAAATATCTGTAGCATTAAGAGCATCTCAGGCCTGGGACAGGTGATTTTCCAAAACTTGACTGATTTTAAAACTGGTAGAGACCACAGAGTTAAGGACAATTTTAACCAATGTTTCAACCTTATAATGCCTTTAAACACCACATGATTCGGCCAGACCTGTCGAATCGTTTTCAAAGTGAGAGATCAAACATGAAAGAATACGGGTCATCATTTTTTTGGCATGTTTGTGACGGCCAAGTTTTAGCTATAGAAGCATGCAACATCCAGTTGGTGAAACGGGTATCACGTCAGAGGCAGTCCGATTAAGAGTTCATGTTTGATATTTGCGATTTGCTATCAGGGATGCTCCAACTCAATTGGAAGCAGTTAAATAGTTATAATGGCACCACACAATTGAGGATTTTTTTTAACAAAAAGTTATTTGCGATGCCTCGAATCGGGCCACACCCTCACGATTGCTTGATGGTGAAAATAGTGTATTTTTAATTAGAGATCGACCGATATGGGGTTTTCTATAACCGATGCCGATGTTTAGAGGTCAGGGTCAGCCGATGGCCGATATGTGCTGCCGATTTTTAGGGCCGATATCTTGAAGTTCTCCCTTTTATTTTATTTTTATTTACATCATGAACAATGAACACAATGAACCATCTTGATTTTGTGAACTGCACAGTATTATTATAAAAGATTTAACCAAAGTTAACCAAACAAATCAAACTGACCAAGTATTAAATATATAAAACAGATAATATAAAAACTGTCAATAATTTACATAAAAGTTTAAGAGCTGAGATTAATGTTAAACTTTAAATGATTTATATACGTAACTGAGAGGACCTGCCAGCAGATGGCGGCAAGACACTGATTTAATTAGTGAATCATATAATTCATTTGATTCGTTTGAACAGCTGATTCATTCCTGAATAAAGCAAATGACTCTCTTTATGAATGAGAAATTGAATCATTTCAATAGATTCGTTTAAAAACGCACGTTCATTCATAAACGAAACACAGCTGTTTAAATGGAGATGCACAGCGGCTCAGTTGTGACTTGTTTCAGAATACTTTTGACGACAAAAGAGAGCAAAATCTTATTTTTGACGATGAAATAAAGCAAAATCTGGCAATAGTGTAATCCGCCTGCCACCCACCCGCACTTATATTTTTCTCAGATTTAGCAAACCGCACGTGATCTTCCTATTACAATTATTCTAATTCTTAGTTTTGCATGCTGATATGATGAATGGATGGTTCATTTTAACAGCTGATCTTCACACCGCTGCAGACTTACAGTATATAGGCTTAATCACTCGTGCTTTTAAGCCAAATCCGTGCTGAAAAAAATAACTTTTACTTACATCTGAACGTGACCATAGTTATAAACTCGCAGTATCTGAGGTGACGGAGAGGACGGCGCGGTCAGGTGCAATCATCAAAATATATTTAAAAGGAAGCTGGTGCCACGGTCCTGACCACATAACTCAGGTTCAGATTTTAGAAAAAAATTTAGAAAATGTAGTTAATGTTTACATCATTATTGATTTATCTCATCCACGCGCAACCCACCCACAAGTTATACGAAAGCATTTTTTTATTACCCGACCCAACCCGCGGATATAATCTCCTTCCGTGCATCACTGTCTCTGAGCGAGGCGGAGTAATCACAACGCTGCATTGTTTGTGAGAGCCGCAGCATTCTCCACCCCACGCAGAGTGAAATTCTCTGACTCCAATACAGGAAAAATAAAACAGAACTTATAACATTGGGGCTAATATGTTAGCAAACAAGCTGCTGATCGTTTTAGACTACAGTCTTTAAACTTAACTGCAAAAGCAAACCTTTAACCAGCTGTAGCATTATGCCAG
Source organism: Garra rufa (assembly GCF_049309525.1). NCBI lineage: Eukaryota > Metazoa > Chordata > Actinopteri > Cypriniformes > Cyprinidae > Garra > Garra rufa. Next base: position 27,070,827 of record NC_133380.1, read on the forward strand.
TTACCGACGGTTCTATGCTTTCTTTCACTAAGTGAAAGCAAAACTTCATAGTTTACTAGTAATATATAGTACATATATGGCCATGGGACTTTGAAATGTCTGAATTTAATCCTTACCTTGATCTCTCAGAAATGTTATTGAATCTTACAAAAGTTTTGGCTTGGGGTCCTTCACAGCAGCGCGATATACCGCACCAATAACACGGGGCTGCCCGCAGACGTGCCTGACTTTAAATCGGCGCTACTAAACACGGATATCGGCCGATGCCGATATATTAAAAAATGGCAAATATCGGCGTGATATATCGGCCGGACGATATATCGGTTGACCTCTATTTTTAATATAAAGCACACAGTAAGGATGCACTGATACTGATATTGCACTTGTGTACTTGTTCTCATTAAAATTTGTTCCAAAATGCCCCAGTACTCCAAAATGAAAAGGAAAAAGAAATACAGAGATTTCTCCTCCCTTACAGAAAAACCACATGAATTTCACATGTGCAAAAACACATGTGGTCACATGTGGCCACATATTCTGCACGTGTTATTTCACATGTGAAAACGTGTGCTTGCACATGTGACACATGTGAAAATCACATGTGATTCTGCAAATGTGAATTTTCACATGTGAAAATCACATGTGACATGTGCTTTCACATGTGATTCCCATGTGAAACCCATGTGCAAACGTGTGCTTTTGGAACACTTTCGTGTGCTTTTGGAACACTTTCATGTGCATTCTGTGTGAATTCCCATGTGAATCCCATGTGATTCCCATGTGAAACCCTAGAGATCACATGTGAATCCCATGTGAAACCCTTGTGATCACATGTGAAAAACATGTGTATTCACATGTGTATTCCCATGTAAAACATGTATATTATAAACCTGCTCGTGTTACAATGTTGTGATAGTGAAATGACTCACAACTGTCAACTGTCAATATTTTATTCATGCACAATGTACACTCAAAAATATTTAATATTGTTTGTTCAGTTCAATTGTATAGAAAAATTCCATTAAGTTTTATTTAGCAATCCTTACACACTGTCCATATTATGAAGATTTCAAATGAATAACTACAATCTAAAGTATTTATATAAATCTTTAAGGGATGGTTCATCCAAAAATGAAAATTATGCCATTATACCCTCATGTAGTTCCAAACAAGAAAGGCCTTCATTCATCATCAAAACACAAACATATAAGATAAATTAAGATATTTTTGGGATGCTTCGAGAGCTTTGACTCTGCATAGACAGCAATGCAACTGAAATGTTCCCAGGGCCAGAAATGTAGTAAGGACATTATTAAAATAGTTAATGTGACATCAGTGACTCATCATATTTTTGCTCAAAGAAAACTAAAATGACGACCATATTCAAAAATGTCTTCTCTTCCATGTCGGTCTGATGTCCTTACTAGCTTCCTGGGCCTGGGAACATTTGCATTGATGTCTATGCAGGGTCAGAAAGCTCTCGAATTTCTCCAAAATTATCTAAATTTGTGTTCTGATGATGAACAAAGGTCTTGCAGGTTTGGAACGACATGAGGGTATGTAATTAATGACAGATTTTTTAATTCTGAGTAAACCTTTTCCTTTAATAACTGGTAATGTGCTACAGCAAATTTGTTCTTAAATAAAAAAAAAAAAAGTGACTCAATCACATTTCCCATGGCATGAAGTTGATAAAACCTGAAAGTACACCAAAAGGCACTGCTAAGTAGACCTAACAACTTGAGTCATATTTGATGACATGAGATTGGCAATGAACTGGATTGGTGTCATTGTCTGTAAGGAGGGCCACAGCAACATCTCCAAACTCATCAGACTTGTCCTAAATAAAAAAACGGAAAAAAGAAAGATACAAATCCAGTGTCCAAAATGGCATTGATCAATTTAAGATGTTTTTTTTTAACTATCAATGATTTGATGATTTTTTAATATTTACAATAGTTTTTGACCATTAATTTTAAAAAGACAGCTAAACTTAGCTAAAGTTTACACAACAATTTAAATTCAATCATTATTTACGTTTATTCCATAGTCTTTCTTTTTGATACCAAAAAATGGGGGAGAAAATTTGTGAAAAAAAAAAATATATAATAATATATATATATATATATATATATATATATTAGGGCTGGGACACGATTAATCGCATCCAAAATAAAAGTTTATGTTAACATACTAAATGTGTGTTTACTGTGTATATTTATTATGTATATATAAATACACACACATACATGTATAGACTTTAAAAAATACTTATATGTGTGGATAGTTATATTTGTTTTTAATTTAGATTATATATAGAATTATAAATATTTTATTTATTTTAATTTAATTTTTATTTTCAGTTTTCTTTAATATACATGTTTGTGTGTGTATTTATATATATATATGTGGGTGCTGCACACTGGTGGTGGTTGAGGAGAGATCCCCCATATGATTGTAAAGCGCTTTGGGTGTACGGAAATGCACAATAAAAGCGCTATACAAATGCTTCATTCATTCATTCATATTTATATATACATAATAAATATACACAGTAAACACACATTTAGTATGTTAACATAAACTTTTATTCTGGATGCGATTAATCGCGATTAATCGTGTCCCAGCCCTAATATATATATATATTTATATATATATATTATATTTAATTTTTAATTTTGTGTGTATTGACTGATTTTTGTGGTTTGGGTGAGTGGTCTGAACAAAAACACAGATATAGTAACAGATGCAATCAAACATTTATACACTGAATGAACAACAGTATGAGCAAAAACACTTTTGTATTTTGATTACATACATAGTGTTATTCACAAGGAGACTCACCTGAAGGTTCTCAAAAAGCCAATCAGAGAGGATGGACAGTGGAATGGCCGGTAATTCCTATTAAAACAAGTGTATAAGGTTGACTGTGATGTTACCAGAACAAACGTGATTTTAAATATTCTACTCAGACATATACACAACGTGTTTAATCTAAAAATAGCTAAATCAAAAAAGCAAAAAACAAACACAAAGTGGACAATTTATAAGGTTAACAATTTTGATGAATTCAAAAACGAAACAAGAAATTCTTTCAAATTGCTCATTCAATTCAATAACAAAACACCTCTGTGCTTTGCAGAGAACAAAACTGCTTTGACTGGTCTTTTTTGAACTATTTTGTTTGGCGAAAGAAGAGCAGAAACAGATTATTCACCACACTGTTGTTAATACTTTACTTACTGAGTTAAATTATCTGTAAATGTTTGTTCTGGAAGTGAACTTCTCCTTTAAGTTGCTATTTTAAACAACTAAACAATTAACTTAAACTATAACAACTAACATTTGTATGAACTTAAGTTTAACATTGATTTACCTCAGTTTTTGCCTGTTTCATCGAAGGGTGCGCAGAAAAGTAGAAAAGCTATGTTACAAACATATGAAGCAGAAAAGTATTAAATGTTCTAGAATACAACACATTACAGCTATAAAAACTGAAATTCAACTTTAAATGTGTAAAAACTAGGCTATCAAGCAAATTTTGCTTACCTTTTCCTCAGCTTACAGTGGATGTTGACCGTTATGGTTTGAATGATGCGCACTGCGCAGAGCTCCGACTTGTCCCATCCACTGATCTATAATAGAGAACTGGATTGCTCATGACGTCATAAAAGTGAAGCCACCGCGCCGCCATATTAGTATTCCCTAGTATTTGCATACATTCCATTGAATGAATAGGAAACTATACGATTTTATCGAGAAAACATCACATAACAAGTCAGCGTTTTTATACCTGAAGTCTCACTGTACATTTTCACAATGCAAACGTCCTAAGCATGTAAACGGTTAATGTTGGGAATTCCCTCTGCTTATTAAAAATGTACGTTCATAGCCACAGTCGCGTACACCAGATAAACAAACATCATACGATCTCAGTACAGTTATTCACGGTTTATGTCATTTTGTTGTTTATATTCGTACAGTAGACTAACTGCATGTTTCAACAATATTTAACAGTAACGTTATTCATTTTGAAGCAGGTAATGATTTGTTCGTTAAATTAATAATTAATTCAACATACACAGCATTTTACTCAGATGGAAACGGTAATGTTAGTAAATCATTACAGAATTTGCTGATCTGAAGAGTCTGAAATAGATGTTGCTCAATCAGGCACATTAAAAATACACACCATGACTCGGAGAATATACCGCTGACTACAAATGGTACGGACTTAAAGACATAAGCTTTATTTCAAAGATTTGAATTTCAATATAACAAGCAATGTAGTAACAGAGACTTGTATTGTATTATTTACTGTGTAATCGAATCAATTTCAGATACTAATACCAGATATAAGGTACTGTGTATTATTTCCTGTATAATTAGGTACATAAAGAAATATATTTAGTGTTGGATCAGTTACCTGTTTCTGCAAGTGCGCAGCTGACACGCCCACCAAAACGATTTCAATATATCGCTTATCCAGCCCGAAAAGACCATAAACATTCCAGAAAACATCTTAAGTAAAAATTAATTTACATACACATATCCTAAAAACTAATCCTGTGTGAAAGATACGCTTCAAATCGGGTGATTTTAGGTCGGCAATTTACATGTGACTCAATGGCGCTCTCTGCAGGTAGGGAATAGTAAGATGGCGGATCGAACACTTCCGGTGGCTTCACTGCCTAACGGCAGTTTAGAACGCAATGAGCAATCCAGTCATTATATAGATCAGTGGTCCCATCAGAAATTTAAAATATAAATAAGCGTTATAAATATGATTTCGACTAAAAAAAATTACCCTTACATCGTGTCTACACCGGACACGGCAGTTTCCGTGCCGCATCGCAACAGCTAAAGGGGCTGTTCACATATAGTGTCTTTTGCGCGGCGCGCATAAATTCGTTATTTCAAATGTACACGCGCACTATGTGTATGCGCGCTCATAATGAACCGCGGGTCATGTGACATGAACCAACCAATCAGCTTCATCCTTTCCCTTAATAACTTTGAAAGCACTGCCAAGTTGTAGAAACAGCTTATCATAGCTGTACAGGAATCACCAGTGATTTTTAATGCTGGAAATCCATTTATCCTTTGCTGAATCTTCATTGAATCCATGAAGTGTGCAGGTCATGGTTGCTTAGTATTAGTTATAATAATAGTAACATGAATTTATTATATGATTGTAATACACACACACATTATATATATGTATGTATGTATGTATGTATGTATGTGTGTATATATATATATAAATTATAGGTACAAGCTAATAACAAAGTGTATCGTCAACTTTGCAACAAAGGGACTACTACAGAACCGGGAATGGGAAGTTGGAAACAAACTAAAAGTCAACATAATATCAGGGTGTGAAGCTAAAAATGTATTTGTTACATGTAGCTAACATGTGATCCACATGTTAAAACCAATTATAACACATGAAAAATTTCCACATGTGCTCTATTATGTTGCAAATGTGGAAAATTTGTGGACATATGTGACCACATGTGGAAAGCATGTGATCACATGTGGAAAACATGTGGACACATGTGACCACATGTGGAAAATTTGTGGACACATGTGACCACATGTGGAAAATTTGTGGACACATGTGACCACATGTGGAAAACTTGTGGACACATGTGGAAAACTTGTGGACACATGTGGAAAACTTGTGGACACATGTGACCACATGTGGAAAACTTGTGGACACATGTGACCACATGTGGAAAACTTGTGGACACATGTGACCACATGTGGAAAACTTGTGGACACATGTGACCACATGTGGAAAACTTGTGGACACATGTGACCACATGTGGAAAACTTGTGGACACATGTGACCACATGTGGAAAACTTGTGGACACATGTGACCACATGTGGAAAACTTGTGGACACATGTGACCACATGTGGAAAACTTGTGGACACATGTGACCACATGTGGAAAACTTGTGGACACATGTGACCACATGTGGAAAACTTGTGGACACATGTGACCACATGTGGAAAACTTGTGGACACATGTGACCACATGTGGAAAACTTGTGGACACATGTGACCACATGTGGAAAACTTGTGGACACATGTGACCACATGTGGAAAACTTGTGGACACATGTGAAATTCATGTGGTTTTTCTGTAAGGGCTGGTTTTCCTGACATGTTCTGTCCAAGAACCACTTAAGAATGGAGCAAATAGCAGAAAAAAGATTTCAAAGATTAGGGATGTTTATCAAGTAAATGATAAATGATGGGCCAGTCTACAGAATTGGTGCAAACTGCTGTCACACAACCAAAAAACAAGCTTTTAACTACCAGACTGTTTATTCAAGTCACATGTGAGTAAAGCTGTCCTTTTATTGGACAGAGTTTACCTGTTTACATTCCTCTGTGTCATTCATCAAGATTCATCCATAGTGAAATAAGTGTTGGAAACCTTAGTCTGTAGGTAATGCCATGATCTATAGAATTTTGATTGCAAACTTACTCTTCTGCCTATTTATGCTTGTTTATGTGATTCAATGACCAAAAAAGAGGTAACACAAATATAAAGATATCGTTATTGTGAATTCTTGTGAATTTGAATTCTTTTTTCCATTACACAATTTTAATAATTGTGTAATGAAAAACTGATATTGCGACAGCCCTATTTCACACTATTTCCAACCAAGATATTTACATTCTAATAATTTTGGCCAATAAAGTGGAAAAAGTTGTGTTAAAAAAAAACTTGTGAACCATGTTTGATGTTTTAAAAAAAATGAGAAGTGGCATGTTGGGACATCATACAAATATAAACTAAGCGGCCAACAAAATGTGGACTTAATGTACAGTCGTGGCTAAAAGTTTTGAGAATTACATAAATATTGGAAATTGGAAAAGTTGCTGCTTAAGTTTTTATAATAGCAATTTGCATATACTCCAGAATGTTATGAAGAGTGATCAGATGAATTGCATAGTCCTTCTTTGCTATGAAAATTAACTTAATCCCAAAAAAAACCTTTCCACTGCATTGTTAAGAAGGCTTCAGGGCGTCCAAGAAAGTCCAGCAAGCGCCAGGATCTTCTCCTAAAGAGGATTCAGCTGCGGGATCGGAGTGCCACCAGTGCAGAGCTTGCTCAGGAATGGCAGCAGGCAGGTGTGAGTGCATCTGCATGCACAGTGAGGCCAAGACTTTTGGAAGATGGCCTGGTGTCAAGAAGGGCAGCAAAGAAGCCACTTCTCTCCAAGAAAATCATCAGGGACAGATTGATCTTCTGCAAAAAAGTATGGCGAATGGACTGCTGAGGACTGGGGCAAAGTCATATTCTCCGATGAAGCCTCTTTCCGATTGTTTGGGGCATCTGGAAAAAGGCTTGTCCGGAGAAGAAAAGGTGAGCGCTACCATCAGTCCTGTGTCATGCCAACAGTAAAGCATCCTGATACCATTAATGTGTGGGGTTGCTTCTCATCCAAGGGAGTGGGCTCACTCACAATTTTGCCCAAAAACACAGCCATGAATAAAGAATGGTACCAAAACACCCTCCAACAGCAACTTCTTCCAACAATCCAACAACAGTTTGGTGAAGAACAATGCATTTTCCAGCACGATGGAGCACCGTGCCATGAGGCAAAAGTGATAACTAAGTTGCTCGGGGACCAAAACGTTGAAATTTTGGGTCCATGGCCTGGAAACTCCCCAGATCTTAATCCCATTGAGAACTTGTGGTCAATCCTCAAGAGGAGGATGGACAAACAAAAACCCACTAATTCTGACAAACTCCAAGAAGTGATTATGAAAGAATGGGTTGCTATCAGTCAGGATTTGGCCCAGAAGTTGATTGAGAGCATGCCCAGTCGAATTGCAGAGGTCCTGAAAAAGAAGGGCCAACACTGCAAATACTGACTCTTTGCATAAATGTCATGTAATTGTCGATAAAAGCCTTTGAAACGTTGTATGAAGTACTTGTAATTATATTTCAGTACATCACAGAAACAACTGAAACAAAGATCTAAAATCAGTTTAGCAGCAAACTTCGTGAAAACTAATATTTGTGTCATTCTCAAAACTTTTGGCCACGACTGTAGTCTTGTAGGCCTCGCAAAATTTAATTAAGCTTTTCTTATACCATTTAAGGTATTTAAGACTTTTAATGGACTTTCACAACTTACACTTAAGACTGTTTAAGACTTTAAGGACCAGTGGGAACCTTTCATTTAAGATAACCTTTAAGAACAGGGAAGTGAAACATTTTGCTAGCCTGAATCTATAAATCACCATTATTTACAATGGATTCACTGTAGTAACACTAACAGCACCATTGTATTGTGGTGGAAAATGGGGGATATTCATATTGAATTTTATTTTATAATGTAGACATGTGTTAAATGAATAATGAAATTACAGTATTTGTGATTAAGCTATAGTGTTTGTGCATTTATACTAGATGTATTTAGACTACACTTTTTCGTATATATAAATATGTGCCCCATATATATTTTTGCTAAACTGAAAAAACATACCTATATCTACGAATCACTGCAGTTTCCAGTTGAAAGGGTCACTAGAGACTAGTGTTGTCACAATACTGGAATTTCTAACTTTGATACGATACCTTAAAAAATATCGATATTCGATACCATTTTCGAAACTACAGAGAAAAAACTACCGTAATATTAAGGGGGTAAGCTTCTTTTTTAATTTAAAGATAAATATAACAAGTCTAGAACATGACAATGAGGTATGTGTATATGTATACTGCTACAGCCCTGTTCTTAGCTTCATTTGAGTTTGCTTCACTTTCTTCACTGTTCAAATACAACTGGTAGTGCAGGTTATAATCTTTTTTTTTTTTTTTTTTTTTTTTTTTTTTAGACCACACTTTTAAAATGAATCTAACTAATCTTAGAATTTAAGTTAATGGTAATAGATATTTGTTAACATTAGTTAACATGAATGAACAATGAAAAACACTTCCAAAACATTTATTAATCTTAGTTAAAAGTTAATTTAAACTATAATTTACTAATACATGAACTAATTAAAATCCAAAGTTCTTTCTGTTAATATTTTTATTGGACCAGAGCTAACATGATCCATTGAATTTTTATTACCTACCATTATCAAAGATTAAAATATACTGTAACAAATGCATTGCCCATCGTTCATAAATGCTGGTTAATACATTAACATTATTTGATGAACAGATTTTAATGCCGGATTCACATAAACACCGATCCATGCATGCAAACGTGCGTGCATCACACGCGAAAACAATACTCAGTTGCTCACTGGATAGACATTAAGACAAATTGCAGAATTTAAGTAATCTTTTTTTTTTTTTAAATAAAGTTAAATAAGCACAGTTACTTTATATTCGACCGCAGTTAAAGTATTTACTCGTCTAAGACTCCTCAATCAGAATATATTAACGAACTATGGTTAAAAAAACAAAAACAAAAAAAAAAACGAGACAACACTCATATCAGCAACAATACTAGGCAATCTTATTTAATGATTCAGTAATCTTAAAATGAGAACAGTTACCAACCTCTCAAAATTCTTTATATAGATCTGGGTGTCTTTCAGGTGCTTGTTAGCGCCTTTTGTTAGCACTGCTCTGTAGCAACTCAAGCTACATATTGACTTGTTTGTGTACTTCGGCTTTCCATGTTCATTTGCTTCATATCCAAAATATTTCCAGAAAGCACTCCGGCTGCTTTATCAAACAAAGATGGTCGCGGGGGGCGCCGCACTCGCCTTTGTATTCGTTTCACTTTTGCTGAATAAGCAAATGAGACGAGACAGGCACTGTGGTCACGTGTGGTGTTTGTCAACGCGCCTTTATAGAGAAGTGAAAGTGACAGCTCGGCTAGTAGTATCGATACTTCAGGAAATTAGTATTGGTACCGTTCAGATATTTCAGTATTTTTGACAACACTACTAGAGACAGTGTAAAAAAGAAACATTTTGTCAGAGTTTTACTAAGTATGATTTACATGTTCACAGTTTTGATTAATAAAGCCTAATTTTTACGCAATTAAATGCAGAATATTATGTTATTACTTTCTTAACATCCTGCGTGATTTGAAAACTTATACAGCTTCATATGCATGAGTTTTGTAGTCAACATTTTAAGTGGATAAAAACCTTTCATCAAAGTTATCCATTCTCGTCTTAGCACAACTTAACATTTTTTTTGGTCCACTTAAAACGTTGACTACTGTATTTCAGTAGGTTTGGTCAGTAGCTCACATGATGCGCTCAAATCCACTGCTGCATAATTTTATATCAGTTTTGCATTTGTTTACACTACCAGGTAGGTTTAGGGGTTGGGTTTAGTGTAGGGGATGTTTCCAACATGATAGAGCATTACCTTTAGCGACACTTACCTGAATATTTGATTTCTGAACATCCGCAATACATACCTCAAGCAGCGTAATAAAAACGGAGCTATGCTTGCCTGTACTAATGTAATGAAAACATGCCAAAATTATTGGAAGATAGAGAAAAACAGCCGAAAATATGAGCTGAAAAAAATGTATATACAGGTTCATTTTTTATTTTTTTTAAAATTCTGATGATTATGACTTACAGCTTGGAGAAAAAAATCAGTATCTCAAAAAAATGTAATATTTTCTCAAAGAAAAAAAAGATTCAAAACAAAAAAAGATTTACAAAACAAATGTTCAAGATCTCCAAAGTAGGTTTAATTATGCACTCAATACTTGGTTGGGGCTCCTTTTGCACAAATTACTGCTTCAGTGCTGTATGGCATGGAGGCGATCAGCCTTGTGGCACTGCTGAAGCGTTATTGAAGCCCAGGTTGCTTTGATAGCGGCCTTCAGCTCGTTTGTAGATTCTCTATGGGGTTCAGGTCAGGTGAGTTGGCTGGCCAATCAAGCACAGTAGTATCATGGTCAGCAAACCACTTTAGTTTTGCAAAGAAATTAACTTCTATATTAAGATGTTTAGTTTATTGTATTTTGAAAAATGGCTGGAAAAGTGTAAGATTTCAAAAAACGTCAAGTGTTTGTCATGTTTTGACCCAAAAGAGTAGTTTAAAACCACAATGAGCTGTCTGGTTTCAACTTTCACTTACGAGCAAAAAACATTTTGAACTGCAGCTTGTTTGTCTGTTTTCAGATCATCACTGGCGCCTTCACAATGAAGATTGAGTGCATAGTTGTTAGATTGCAAAAATTAAGCAAAACACCAGGCAGAAAATTTGTTCTTTTAATAGAAGCTCTGATTTGGGGATTTGAACTCCACAAACATGAAAACTTGTATAGTAGAGGCATGTATAGAAGTCTGCAATATTTTTTGTCTTTTTTTGTATCAAAATAAAAATTTTGGTTTTGGTAAGGTTTTTATTTTTTAAAATAATTTTCTTTTATCACCAACGATATTGCATGTTGACCTTATTGCCGTCTTGTTTCAGTCATGGGGGGAAAAGCTTGTCAACAAACAGTTTTTGGTAACAAAATTAAGTAACACTGCTACACTTGAAGTTGTGCAGATTGGACACAGGTTAGTAAGATTGCAGCGTCTTCTGTGTCAGATATGGGAGTTTTGTTATTGAGAAATGACAGGAATGTGCTAAAAGCATGTTGATTGTGAACAAAAAAAAGTAGGCAGCATAAAAAGAAAATGAGATACTCAAGAACCTTGTCAGTGTTCTTTCTCTGTGGCTTAATGCATGTAGACTCAGGTCTTTTCCTGAGTAGGTCTTTACACAAGGTGTGAGCTTGATGTTTGCATACATTTCTGTACCAGCGCACAGACTCCAATTGCATACGAGACAGAATGTTCTATTTTCTTTCTTTCTTTATTTATTTATTTATGGTTTAACCCTTTGATTTAACCCTTTAAATATGATTTTTTTTTTCTCCCCACTAATTGAAAAAAAAAATGCATTGCAGAACCAGTTCTTGTATTTTAATGGATTTTATATTTAGTGCTTGTTCTTGGAATTTAAAGTGGTTTTATATTAAGCTATGCGTATTTCAATTGGAAAAATTTCACACACAATTTTGTTAATAAATATTGATGAAGATCAAATCAGGGCTTCAGACTGTGACTGAAATATATTCATTTGTGAGTGAAGTTTTTGCTGTGGTCACCACTGGTGACTATATAAATGTACATGTTATGACTTAACAATTTGCACAATGCCATTTTCCTGATCTCTATCTTTTGTTATGTTCATGTACTGAACTGAGATGATGTGCATCAAAGTTTTAGTGGAAAAAAAGACTTTCAAACAGTCCTCACGGTGAAACAATTTCAGTTGTGCAGCACGAGAGAGATCGAAAATGACAGAGCAGTTAAATACACAGACGCGCACACGGGCATGGATATCTGCGTGCATAGTTAAACTGCGTTGCTTTCAGAAGCGTCAATTCAGTTGTTGCATATAGTTTAATGCATTTACATTTTACATTTACATTTATTCATTTTATCCAAAGCGACTTACAATTGGGGATGCAACAAGTGATTCGTCCTAAGGAGGCAGGTCAACCTAGGAAGTGCTCAAAAATACCATATATCGGCATTGTTAGATAAGTACTGGATAGAAAGGGAAGATCAAGAAAAGAGAGAAGTTTTTTTATTTTTTTTTTTATTTTTTTATTTATTTTTATTTTTTTATTATTATTGAGTCAAATAGTGTCGAAAGAGATGGGTTTTCAGAAGTCGCTTGAAGGCAGTTAGGGAATGTGCATTCCGGATATGGGAGGGAAGGTCATTCCACCAGGCAGGACTATTGAACGAGAATGTTCTGGACAGTGATTTCATGCCTCTCTGTGGTGGTACAACGAGGCGTCTTTCATTAGAGGATCTCAGAGATCTAGAGGGAGTGTAAATTCGTAATAGTGAACGTAGGTAAGCAGGTGATGAGCCGGTGGCTGTCCTATATGCCAGCATCAGTGTCTTGAACTTAATGCGAGCCGCCACTGGTAGCCAGTGAAGGGATATGAAGAGAGGTGTGACATGGGCCTTTTTTGGTTCATTGAAGACCAGGCGTGCTGCTGCATTCTGAATCATTTGTAGAGGCCTGATTGTACATGCTGGAAGACCAGCTAGTAGAGCATTGCAGTAGTCCAGCCTGGAAATGACCAGGGCCTGGACGAGGAGTTGTGCAGCGTGCTCTGTTAGGAAGGGCCTGATCTTTCTGATGTTGTGCAGTGCAAACCTGCAAGATCGAGCAGTTTTAGCTATGTGGTCTTTAAAAGTCAATTGGTCATCAAACATTACACCAAGATTTCTGGCTGAAATTGAAGGGGTAACTGTTGATGAACCTAACTGGATTGAGAAGTCATGTTGTAGAGTCGGCGTGGCAGGGAAAACAAGGAGCTCAGTCTTTGCTAGATTGAGTTGGAGATGGTGTTCCTTCATCCATGCAGAGATATCCGCCAGGCAGCCTGAGATTCGTGCAGCTACCGATGGATCATCTGGTTTGAATGAGAGATAGAGCTGTGTGTCATCAGCATAGCAATGGTAGGAGAAGCCATGTGCTTGTATGATGGGGCCTAGAGATGTAGTGTATATGGAGAAGAGGAGGGGTCCAAGAACTGATCCCTGAGGAACCCCAGTAACCAGTTGTTGAGTTTTGGATACCTCACCACCCCAGGCCACCCTGAAAGACCTACCAGTGAGGTAGGATTTGAACCAGTGAAGTGAAGTTCCTGTGATGCCCAGCGATGAGAGGGTGGACAAAAGGATCTGATGATTCACTGTGTCGAAAGCAGCAGATAGGTCCAGCAAAATGAGAACCGATGATTTGGAATCAGCTTTTGCAATCCGTAAGGCTTCAGTGACAGACAGTAGAGCAGTCTCAGTTGAATGGCCACTCCTGAAGCCTGACTGGTTGGTATCCAATAGATTGTTCTGCGCAAGAAATGAAGATAGCTGGTTGAAAACAGCTCGTTCCAGCGTTTTTGCTATGAATGGAAGGAGAGAGACAGGTCTGTAGTTGTCTACAAGTGAAGTGTTTAGAGTAGGTTTTTTGAGCAGCGGGGTTACCCGGGCCTGCTTAAATGTAGTAGGGAAGGTGCCTGTGAGAAGAGATGAGTTGATGATGTGTGTGAGCGCCGGTAGGATTGTGGGAGCGATTGCTTGAAGAAAGTGCGAGGGGATAGGATCTAAAGGACATGTCGTCGGATGGCTGGAGAGGAGAAGTTTGCTAACTTCAGCCTCAGAGTGGGGACTGAAGGAGAAGAGGGGAGTTCCAGATGCGGGTGAGATCAATTTTAGTTCCTGTATGTGTGGAGCTGAGAACTGATTGCTGATAGATGCAGTTTTGTCTGTGAAGAATGTGGCGAAGTCCTCAGCTGTTATAGTAGTAGGTGGTGGAGGGGGGCAAAGCAGTGAATTGAAAGTTTTGAAGAGGTTTCGTGTGTCTGGAGCATTGTTGATCTTATTGTGGAAGTATGAAGATTTGGCAGTGTGGACTTGGGTAGAGAATGATGACAGCAGAGACTGATACATACTCAAGTCAGACGGATCCTTAGATTTGTGCCATTTCCATCTCAGCTGCCCTAAGTTTGGAGCGCTGCTCACGAAGAACCTCGGATAACCAAGGGTTTGAGGGAGCAGCCCGTGCTGGCCTGGAGGAGAGAGGGCAAATATCATCTAGACAAGTCGTGAGAGTCGAGCACAGGGTGTCCGTTGCTGTATTAGTATCCAGGGATGAGAAGTGGGTTTGAGAGGGAAGAGAGGAGGATACTAAAGACGAAAGGCGGGAAGGTGAGAGAGAGCGTAGGTTTCGTCTAAAAGTAACAGGTAGAGGGGTTGGTGGTGCACAGGTAACTTGATGTAGGTCGAATGTAATGAAGAAGTGGTCAGAGATGTGTAAGGGTTTGACTGCTATGTTATCTGTAGTACAGTTACGTGTATAAATGAGATCAAGTTGGTTTCCAGATTTATGAGTGTGTGTAGTGATAATGCGTTTGAGATCAAATGAAGCTAGGAGTGTATGGAAGTCAGCCGCATAGGGTTTTTCAGGGTGAATGTTAAAGTCTCCAAAGACTAGAAATGGGGTGCCATCCTCTGGAAATGAGGATAGTAGCACATCCAGCTCTTCTAGGAAAATGCCAAGTTGAGTAGGAGGACGATAAATTACTACAACATGGAGTTTGATGGGAGTTGTTATAGTCACTGAATGACATTCGAATGAGTTATAATTGCCAAGAAAAGAATGGGTTGAGTATTTCCAGTTGTTAGAAATGAGCAGTCCAGTACCGCCGCCCTTTCCAGTGTACCGAGGGGTGTGGGAGAAGGAAAAGTTATTAGACAGAGCGGCTGGGGTTGCTGAGTTTTCTGGACGAATCCAGGTCTCAGTCAAACCTAGGATGCTCAGGCCAGATTGCAAAGAAAAGGCAGAAATGAAGTCAGCTTTGTTGACAGCTGACTGACAGTTCCAGAGGCCAACAGTGAAAGAGAAAGTTTCAGTGGAAGAGGTGTGAATAGGATGCAGATTAGAAAGATTGCGTCGTCGTGTGCGTTTGATGTTAGCGCGATGTGTAGAGTGCACCGGAATGAATTGGAAACACATGATAGAGGAGGGCAGAAGTAGGAGTGAGATGAAGGAAAGGAATACCGAAGTGCGTTGTCGGCTGCGTTGCTCGGCTAAGTCGCGCAGGACAAGTCGCTGTCTTTACCCTTGTCGGTCTTCACACGAGGAGGCTGAACGCTTCCGCTGACGCTTCAGCGTCAGCTGCTATGATGCAGTTAAATACACCACCAAATGACTGTTCAGTGAAAACAGCTGGGTACTCCCCCTCTGCTGAGTCAGCCCAAATAGATCGTACGCAAATGGCTCAAATGGCTCAAATCGAAACTAAGATTGAACGCACTTAGCACATCTAAGCGCGCTCAGGAAAGGGAACCACGTGAGAACAAAAGCTTCCCTTGGCCGTGGCTCAGTAGTCTAATTTGATTAAGTGCAATCAAAACTATACTTTAACACCAAAAAATGCTAGCAATACAAAGCACCAGAACGAATAACTGCTTTCTGAGAGTAATTTAATGAAAATACAATTGAATTAATCCAGATAAATACAATATCTATGTAAACAAACTACAACAGTCCGTCTAGACCCGCGTAAAAATGTACTAACACCAACAAATTAATCCAAGTCTACATATACATATGGATATATATATATATATATATATATATACACACACATATATATATATATATATATATATACATACATATATATATATATAGGCAGAGATATAGATAACGAGAGAAGTATAAAATAGATATAAGCAAGAACGTCTTATCTAGCAGTAGCAAACGCAACAATTGCCTATTAACATACAGTATTTAAGTACTCACTTGCGCGCTGTCGTTCTGTCCGTGCCCGAGGACTGAGAAATCACTTAACCCACAGAATTGAAGCTGACTTCACTATTTAAACACTTCTCCTCGCTAGATACGCCCCCTCTGCTGAGTCAGCCCAAATAGATCGTACGCAAATGGCTCAAATCGAAACTAAGATTGAACGCACTTAGCACATCTAAGCGCGCTCAGGAAAGGGAACCATGTGAGAACAAAAGCTTCCCTTGGCCGTGGCTCAGTAGTCTAATTTGATTAAGTGCAATCAAAACTATACTTTAACACCAAAAAATGCTAGCAATACAAAGCACCAGAACGAATAACTGCTTTCTGAGAGTAATTTAATGAAAATACAATTGAATTAATCCAGATAAATACAATATCTATGTAAACAAACTACAACAGTCCGTCTAGACCCGCGTAAAAATGTACTAACACCAACGAATTAATCCAAGTCTACATATACATATGGATATATATATATATATATATACACACATATATATATATATATATATATATATATATATATATATATATATATATATACATACATATATATATAGGCAGAGATATAGATAACGAGAGAAGTATAAAATAGATATAAGCAAGAACGTCTTATCTAGCAGTAGCAAACGCAACAATTGCCTATTAACATACAGTATTTAAGTACTCACTTGCGCGCTGTCGTTCTGTCCGTGCCCGAGGACTGAGAAATCACAGTCTTTATTTCGGGATTATCAAAGTAAATTATAACTCAGATTTGAGATTTTACTGGGTCACAGCAGATTTTCAATGGGGCACGTGCCCCAGTAAAAAGGGTCTAGAAACGCACCTGCCCTGAAGCAAACCCGGCGGCTTCATAGCTGCATCCATGTTAGCACGTCTCGTTTGATGTGGTCATTTCACAGTAGGCATACACACAGGTTCGAAGACTTGTTCTCGCCCCCTACAGTGCAATTCGGCTAGGTATACATCTGCGCTAAAATATCAAGGTAAAAGTCATCAGCTTGCGTAATATAGACCCAGCTCCCAACCCAACTTTGAGAATAGATTAACGGCGATATATATATTTTTTTTAATCGCCCGATAAGAATCTAACGTTAACGCCGATAACGGCCCACCACTAATCTTAGTCTATATGCTGTGTTTTGTTAAAGCATAAACCCTAATGTTATTTGTAGCTCACTTGCCATCCAGTAATTGCAATAAGCTTTGTGCTTTGTTACCTTTTAATAAATAAAAATCAGCTTTAAAATTATGCCAAATTCATTATTCTAACAATAAACACGTTTTTGGTTTGGTTTGTAATTTGCAGAAATGATCTATATTTATAATTATCTATACCGAAATTATATTTTCCAATACTCTTAGCTTGTTGTGCATTTAAAAACACTAAGTTGTGTGATTGTTTTTCATGTTGGTTTGCAGTTGTCACAGAGTTTGACAGAGGGTGCTGTGCCCTTTGATGCCATATCTGAGACTCCAGTGGATGAGCAGAGGATGGAAGCATTGGTCAAAATTCAAGACTGTATTATGTCTCGTGCAGGACCTGAAGCTTTGAGTTTACTCCGTGCTGCACGGTAAGGTAGCCACGCTAAAACACATAGGCACATAGTGTATCTTAATATATTTTAAATGCCTAGCTTTGGAAGAGCTTCATCACAGCATGCCTGTTCTCCACACAGGAAGAAGTGTGCCAGATTTTTGATGAATTGATTGATTCACCTGGTCTCAGAAAGATTTATCACTGATACATTAAAGTTTAGAATAGATCTGTCATTAAATTAAAATAATAATTATTATATAATTAACATTAAAAAAAAAAAAAATTAAATGCTTGTTATAATTATGGCAGTTAGTATGGAAAATTTAGGCATCCATACTTGTCTCACTGAAAATGAAAAAAGAAAAGTGAGAGAGGAAGAGATTAGATATTTCGCATGACCGCTTTCATACTAGCCAAACATACCGAACTCTGATGTCAATCAGACCCCGGTGCACACCAAACGTACTAGTGTGTGCCCTTAGTTAAACATCCTGTCTGGGTTTAATTTTTATAAATGACATGTTAAGAGGTCTTTCTTCTTTTATTGATGAGCTGTATCAACTGTTGTATACTGTCTGTGTGAGTGAAGTGGTGGGCGATATAACAACAATCTTAACTTGTGGTGTTAAATTCATTTCATGACAATGATTGTGTGTGAATATATAACTTACAAAAGTAAATGCTTAGTAATACAATAACAACAAAGAAACCAATTGCAATCTATAGTACAGATAACAGTACAATGCAATACAATAGCACAAAGATGCGAATGAAACAGAAGAAATACTACAAGGCTTGAATAATCAAATGAAAAAAAAAATAATAATAATGTATTTAATTAGGTTTACAAGGATTCTTAATAAAAATTAGAAAGTTAGTCAGCGCTGATAGCCTCGTGGGTAGTGCACCAACATATACAGATCTGGCCATTTAAAATGCGCGCGGGAAGTAAAGTGGTCTCGCGTGACGCCGGTATATTCCAAAGGAACACGGAAAACACATTTACACAGGAAAGACATGATCAGTAGGGGGCAGTCATGTAACGCACAGAACTAAAGCGGCAGCAAACATTGCTCTAAGCTAAATGTGTAGCCTGTTTGTACGGTGACCTGGAGAGGACATCTTCTTCGGACATTATTCGTTTATATTCGTTAATTTTCCTATCATTTCGATCTCTTTTAACATTCAGAATCTAAATGATAAATGCTGACATGCCATTAAAGCTTTGATTATGCTATATGGCTGGGATTTTTACTGGAATGCAGTGTATAGGTTGAATTTAACATATATATATTGTGAATATATATATATATATATATATATATATATATATATATATATATGAAGAGTTTTGTTGCAAAACGAGATATATCCATTTTGAGAAATGTTGGTTATTTGACATTATTATTTAAGACATCAACAGTCAAGTTAATTTACAATTTTTGTACATAAAACTATTACTTGAGCTCAGTGAAGGCCAGAGACACAATATTCTTCAAATCCAGGATATTTTTTATTTAATTTTATGTAGATAAATAGTTCATAAATAAGTCAAAAACCATGCCAAAATGCAACATACTTATCTTAACATTGTCAAACATCTTAAATTGGTAAAAAAAAAACAAAAAAAAAAAACATCATAAATATATGGAATAGTATATACAAAAATTGATTAATAATAATAAGATTCTGAGTTAGTTTTGGCCAGAACATACACAACATAACTTTTTTTTTTTTGCAAAACGCTATATATCCACCTTAGGCTATATTCTACTACTGTAATACCATTAAGAAAAGCTAGTGAGCCATTTTTTTGTGTGTGTGTGTGTGTGTGTGTGTGTGTGTGTGTGTGTGTGTGTGTGTGTGTGTGTGTGTGTGTGTGTGTGTGTGTGTGTGTGTGTGTGTGTGTGTGTGTGTGTGTGTGTGTGTGTGTGTGTGTGTGTGTGTGTGTGTGTATTTTTGAAAACCAAACCTGTATGATCAGAGCGGGCGGAGACGCGGTGTCACAGTTCTTGTCTCTGTTGCACCGAGTCCGCGACACAAGCTCGCCTCGCCCCGTCATATTTAATGTATTATTTCACTGTAATGATAATAATAATAATAATAATTAAAATTAATTATTTAAAAAATAAACTTTGAAATGTAGCCTTGCAGACATCGTGATGGGGAGGAGCGCAGGACCTCCCTGGTCTTCTTGAAATCAGCGGAGACTCGTTCCCTGCTGCATTTGTTTATTGTTGAGAGACGGAGGAGTATTTTATCCCATTCCACTTTTGTAGCGTTTTATACATTTTTGTGAAGTTGAAGGCTACATCTTCATATGACAGTTGGTCGGCATGACACAGACCAGCATTACTCGCACGATGACCACAATACATTTTCGGATGTTTTCCCTCCCCTGAATGCCTTGCCCGTTTGGTCTTCTCCCTTTGATGATTTTCTTTAGATGCCTTCCTCTTTCTCCCAACAGCAGCTGGAATGACCGGCTCCAATCCGTCATCGAAATCCATGACATTAGCTTGACTCTGAAGCTTTGATTCTCTGACTGACAGACAGCTGTTTAACCTACGTGACTGACAGCTCGCCTACAGTATTAACAATTAAATGGTGAACGTTTTTTAGTTAGCCTATTGAATCCTCTTTTTAAAAATACATGTTTTTTGTTTTGATATTATCGTTAAATGAATCTATAAGCAAACTCGGAGCACTTCACCGGCGGTGACTTTCTTCCCAGGGGATGCTGAGCTCGCGCACGTACGGTCATATCGCACTTTGCAAAGAAACTGGTCTGGCGGATATCGCGTTTTGTGAAAAAAATACATTTTGTAGTAGGCCTAAAATGTACATTCTTAAATTTTATTAATGGCAGCAATTCACACATAGATTAAGGTACATTTGAACTGTGATTTCCAATAATAAAATCCAAATGTCAAAAAATGGCGTTTATCGCGTTTTGCAACCAAACTCTTCATATATATATTCATTTTTTTTAGTCTAATTATAACCTATATAGTGTTTCATTGTTGAGTGAATCATTCACGTTCCATTTGTAAATCGTATGGTCACACACGGCATTAATACAATCATAGAGTCAAAACTTTATTGGCATAATTGTCGTTTACAATATTTGCTAAATATATGGCAAATAGCATATACAGAAAGTTATTTAGGTTAAGCGATTCACAATAAAGAAAAAAGTAGAGTTCTCTATCTCTAATTCACACATTATTATTATTTATTATTATTATTATTATTATTATTACTATTATTAGGTTATTATTATTTAAATAACTGGTTAGGGGTATTTATTTTTAACGCCTGACAATTATGCCAATAAAGTTTTGACTTTTTGATTGTATTTATCCCCGTGTGTGACGATTAATGAGCATATGTCAAGCATTTACAGAATCATTTACATGAACGTTAAGTAAAGGGAGCCAAATTAAGGCGGGGAAACGAATATAAACGAAAATAAAAATATATACAAAAATAACAGGCTAATAAAAATAATATTAGTAATAGTAATAATAATGATAATTATAATAATATTAATACAAACACAGAAAAAAGACTTTCAGTTAACAGAAGGAATGTAGGCCTATTTTATGTGAAGATTAAATTATTTCCAAATGAAACTACGTGAATAATTCATTCTTCAATGATTTGTCTATTAATTGCAATTTGCAATTGTTTTAAGTGCATTTTGGGTACACGCACGTGAAACAATAAAGAACGTTCGCAAAATGACTCGTAGAAAACGCTCTTAAGCGCTAAGATTAATCGTTATCGGGAAATGCAGCCCAGAATGTTATGTACAGAGATCAAAATGAAGGTGAAAATAACGAATATAAACGAATAATACGGAAAAAAAGAGGATAAGTTAAAGGACAAGACTGTGTGGGATGCATGAAATGTTTCTTGTAGGGCTATTTAATTTGAAGTACATGTAATATTTATTCATGATACAATTGTGAATGCAGTCTAAATCGTGCACAGACAGCATTGGCATATACAGCATCGCCAATATAATTTTTTAATATTGTATTAATTTCTATAACAATTCATATAATAATTTCTTAACTCAAAATAAAATATTAATAAACCTTTCTCTGATAATCCTGGGTTACTATGGTCACGTAGGTTTGTTTATGCATTAAACTCGTGTTTATGCCACTGCTGTAAGTTCCTCGAACTAGAATTTATTTATGGCATCAATTAAATCAGACTTTGTAGTTGGTTTTGCTACTTTTCGAATATAATCTATCAGAGCATTCCACACCATTGCAATGGGATTTATGTCGTGGGATTCGGCGGGAGTCTTAACCCAGTTTATACCTTGTTCAATGAGTCTGCCTGCAGCAGAGTGCTTCAGGTCATTGTCCTGGTAAAAACGGTGATGTGCTCCGATGTTTTCCCTAATGTATGGGGCAGCAGTTTCTGTTACAATAGCATTTTCAAAGAAAGACCGGTCCACCCCCATTCGGCTATTGATAAACATTTCTCTCCTTATATTGCTGCTGATGGCCTCATTAACTACTACTTTTAAGATAACTGAAAAATAACTGAGCGATCTTTAAACTTTTGTGTTGAAATTGACACGGCTCATGGCTAGTGTTTGCATATTTCTTTCTTTTGTGCAACCTGGGGTGCGTTTCCCAAAAGCATCGCCAACTATGGTCGCAGTTCCGTCGTTACCAACATAGTTCAACGATTGGGTGTTTCCCAACACCATAGTTCAAACGAACATTCGCAAACAGCGTCACAAACTTACATGGTTGGAACTACAGCTCTTGACCTGTGGTTACAAGCATTGTTGCTTCTTAGTAACACAAATCTGGGCTTAATAAATTATGTTCTTGGTCACAGTTTGCAAGCTAACAAGCAGTCCAATCTATATCCTCAATTTTATCTAAAAATAAATGCGTTTTACTCTATGTATTTTTGTGCGTGCTTTATAAGCGTTGTTTATGAATAATGCACTTGCACAAATGCCTGAGGGAACCCCGGAGTATGACGTAAGAGAGAACGTGCAATGAATCCAACATCAAATAAAGCGAAATGACAGGGAACAAAAATATTTGAAATATTTGCATTTTGGAGAGACCCTAATCAGTTAAATAGCAGAAGTTATTACTCGGTGACGCCATTAACAACCGCCCTAAGTTGTTGAATAATGTGGTTTAAACAACGGAGATGCGACCGTGTTCGGGAAACACTCTGAGTTCGTTTCCACAACGATGCATCGTACATGGAGGTTAACCAGCGAGTTATGTCGTTGTACGGGAAACGCACCCAGATTAGTGTTATATACTGTGCTGATAGTTCTGATATATATATATTTTTTTTTAATCGGACAATGCAACTTACTACCTTATTAACTCTAAATTCAAAGTAGACTAAAATAACTGGATCTGCCATCCCAGTGGAGGATGCGTCTGTCCCTCACTTTCAACTTTCTCAACTCCCGTTTACTCCACCGGCATCTAACAGCATTTCCACACCAGTGATACTAAATATTCTTGCAAACTGTCTAAATTGTCTAATTGTCGGGAACTGCCAAAAATTGATGTGGAAGGCTTAGCACCTGACACCCCCCATGATTCATGTCACCTTGGCCTCGGTGTAGCTTTTATATGTAAATGATTACTGGAGAGGAGCTATACAAATGCAAACCAGGGGAAGGGGGTTGCTCTGATCTAGAGTTGTCTTACCTGTTTCTTTGTCTTACACCGTGTCTCAACACATAACACCGCGACATGCAATAAAATTATATTTTTCATTTTAAACAGTTTTTTAAACAGATATCATTTAATCCGGATATCTTAGTCCTTAGCACTTGTGATACTTTTGTATTCGTTGTCAGTCATATAATAAAATCTTTATTGTTTTGAAAAATTAGCCTTCTGTTTATTTGTCTACATTATTTTCAACATTAGGATATGCTAATACTAGGGTAGGCTATAGTACTTACATAGACATAAGGCCAAATGTAAATGGTTTCCTTTCCTTTAATTTTTTTTTTTTTTTAACTGCATGGGCAGCGCGCCACCATAATGTAAAGCACAAAAAACGCAAAAAGAAATCTAGAGAAAATTGTACTACTAATAATAATACATAAAATAAATTAACACTCCAAACTACAGTTTATATTTCTCCTCTTACACAAATCAATCAAATAAAGTGTATCTTAAATTGTATAAATGGTATGAAAAAGACGAGTTACCTCTCAAACATGCAAATCTTCGTTTGCTGTTGGTTTAAAATGTTGAAATTTATAATGTATTTTGTAATTTTGTAGGCTACTTGTTATTTTTTTTCTCTTTCGTTTTGTTAATTTATTATTCATTTAGAAAAATATATTTCACATATGGTCATATTTATTTCTTTTATATACAGCCTAGGTTTTTCTCTGCGCATAAGCTCTACGCATGACGTTCTGATGTTTATGCTGCTTTTTGCTTGTGTGAAATTAATCCCCGAAAACGAATTTAGCTGTTTTTAATGTGTCACAGCCACCAATCAGTTCTGATTAAAATGTATTTAAACAATCTTGTCGGTTATAACGACGTCGGTTGTCGGTTGGGGAAAATGCAATCTAATAAAACTTCATGAGGAAAAAAAGAAAAGAAAACAATAATGAAACGGCTCCTGCTTATGAATAACTTTTTATTTGATGTTGAAGTATCTGAATAGTCTATAGGCTGTAACAAAGTGCTTTTCTAGTCCCACTCCCATGAGGTTTTCTTCCACTTCCGCCCGCTCCCGCTATATACTAACTATATATATATATATATATAATTCTCATTTCCAGAATCTCACATTTAACCATTTGGAAACAATGTCGAGTATAAAACTTTTTTCGCAGTACATCCATTATATTTCCATGTTCAACTTTGAAGACGTATTATAGCCCTGCATTTTAGCCCGTCAAATGCGGCCTAAAATTATATTTTAGACATTCAGTGGTGATTTAAAAAAAAAAAATTCAGCGCTGGGGGAAACACGAGAGCAGGCTACCATCAGTACCATGACTTTCAAGAGTGGCTCGGACGCATCCTGTCAGCAGCATTAAGCGCACGTTCAGCACAGCTTGGAAGGGTTCCGTGTTTAAAGCATAGATACCACAAAACACTGGCAAAAGTAAATACCATGACTGTCTAATAGTAAGGAGATATTTCAATTATTTATTTATAAACTACTGTTTTCTGAGTCAGTGATGATGCAGTTAACAGTCCTCATATCCTCGTTGGACGCGCGCCTTTATAGAGAAATGCATCTCTACGGACTAGCTACATAATAAAAACAGTTTTTGTTTTCTATTTGTTTTTTCGTTGAGTAGTAATTTAAGTCTTTCTACGTATTTATTTATCATGTCTGACAAAAAATAACGGTTAAATATTTTCCACTGAAAAAAATGTAACTGATCGAGCTTGAGCCTTCATGTCCTAAAAATGTGTTTTGTACTCTCGTGTAAACGATTGGATATGCACCTAATAGCGCATATTTATATCTATTATTATTTATATATTTTATTTTACATCAATGGATTTTATTTGAGCCAATTCGTGATTTGAGAAGGCAAATTGAAACACAGAGTAGGTCAACTCACTGTCTGCCGCTTGGTCTTTAAGAAACAAAAAGCTTACGTTTAACGAACAAAAATGCTCCAAACTTTTTTTTTCTAAATTACCTTAATAAAAAAGAAACGAAATTATAAATACTTTGCCGTTACATACAGAATGAATTACAGACGTAAATACTGTCCAAATATCCCTCTTTGTGCAGGGTTTGGCTACAGAATGTCGTTCCTTGCGCCACCTGGTGGATATTGTATGAAGTGCAACCACGTTGTAAAAAAATCTAAAAAAGCCGCTGCGGCAGGACGCGTGGCCTCGCGTGCCGAATTGCAGGCTGCCGCGTGAAAATAGACGCATTTTTAATGGCCAGATCTGTAGTGCCACTGTGCTTTGGGCATCCCAATTTCGAGTCATGGCTCGCAGACCGATCACTTTCCTGATCCCATCCCCCTCTCTTTCTCACATTTTACTGTCTACATACTGTCCTATCATAATAAAGGTAATAAAACGAAGAAAAAAAAAGTTATGCAGCATATGAGTACCAAACTGAGTTTTCTTTTGCGTTATGACTGTTTGTTTTTTTTTTTTTAGAAAGAAAAGATGTTAGTCATTCTCTCGCTTTGAACTGTTGTTTTGAATCAATCAGGGCAGTGTGGCCTGATGGAGACACATTTGGATCTATTGAGGTGGAACCTGAGGAGGAACTAGAACTTCTGAAGCAGATACTTTTCACTAAACTCCCTAGTAAGCTCACACTACATATATTACTGTGATTAATATGCAATTCATATTATTATTGGGAGTGGCATTTGTTAGAATCTACCATTAAAATTTACACTGATTTTGAAGCTTAGCACCCTCTAACTGTGCTGCATCTTTTCTTAAACGGTGAGATGTGCGTCCTCCTGTACCACACTTCATACATTCTGTACAACTTTTAACTAGTTTGCGGTTCCTTCAGCTTTTCTGATTTCACTGCGTTCCAGACACCACCTTTTTGCACTGTCAAGTAGTAATTGATTTTTTTTCTTAGATTGCATTTTTTGTAAAGCTTCTAAATGTTTCTCTTTTGCAGCTTTTTTTTTTCTTTTTACCATAAAACTTTACTGTTATATCCAATACTGGAGCGGTATGGAGATGTATTGACTTTGTCTTTTTGATGTGTAGAGGTGGTTCCTTTAGATTCTGCTGTTGAGGAAGAGGATGGAGCTGAGTTGGAGGAAGAGGAAGAGCTGGAGTCTGTTGCTGTGTCTGAGACGGAGTTTAACTTCTTAGATTTCATCAAGAGGTGTGTGGAGAATTATTTCTACTTAAAGGGATAGTTCAACCAGAAATGAAAATTCTGTTGTTAATTACTTATCCTCATGTCGTTCCAAACCCGTAAACCTTTTGTTCATCTTCGGAACACAGATTGAGAGATTTTTGATGAAATCTGAGTTTTCTGACAGCAACAGAACTACCACATTCAAGGCCCAGAAAGGTAGTAAGGACATCACTAAAATAGTCAATGTGAAATCAGTGGTTCAACCCCAATTTAATGAAGCTACGAGAATACTTTTTGAGCACAAAGAAAACAAAAATTACATTATTCAACAATGTCTTCAATGTTTGTTAGCAGATAAATGCACACGCATGTTTAGGTACAGGCATTTGTTTAGGTCAGGGCTATCTCAATTGGCGGCCCGCGGGAGAACTACACGCAGGTGGCTTGAATTGTTTTTGCACTAATTAGTTTGTCCACAAGGTGGCAACACTGCAAACACTGGCCCGGGCCAGCCAAAAAAAAAAGCAAGAGACATAAGAACAACAACAATCTACCGGAGACCGCAACATCAATAGATGGCACAGTTGACAAGTGCTTGCAGGGCTCCAGACTGCATTTTTTCTGCCGGTGCGAATAAATTTTGGGAGCGGTCACACTGGTGCGACCACCGCATTGATCAACTCATCAGCGCTGCAATTTCATATAAGAAACATAAAACAGCAAACATAACAAAAGTGAAACAAAACCGTGCTACGCAAACTTGTCCGAGTTCAGAACAGCCTTATTCAGGAATCAAAGTTGATTTCGCGACACTGTAACTGCACAGTGCTGCGAGATCCAGTGAGAAGTGTTTTTTTTTTTTTTTTTTTTTTTTTTGCCCAGAATGAGTAAGGTTGCTGCGAGATCTGGTGAGAATCATTTAAATTCTGCTCAGAATTCTGTTTTAAATGGCACTGATGTATGTCAGAAAACCAGAAGTAAAGCCAACTTAACCATGGCGTTGTGGCAGAAATAGTCGAATGTTATTACATCATTCATGTCAGGGTTTGTACAACCTTTGAGAGAAAAATCCAATCACTTTTAAATGACTTGCAAGCATTTCACACAGCTGTTTCCAGCACTTTAAAGCTCTAATGATCCAATTCAAATGTTATTTTGATGGCCAAAATATACTTTTGTGGTCAAACTAAGGGAAATGCATTTAATAGAGACACCAGTATCTGTATTGATATCAACACTTAGATCGAGATGGCCCCCACTACTAGGGCTGCACGATATTGGGAAAATATGCGATATTGGTGTTCAATATTGCGATAACGATATTTCTTGCGATATTACATTTCCCTAGAGAAATGCTTTAATAATTATTATTGTTATTATTATTATTATCTTTTTTTTTTTTTAAATAATTTATATATGTAATGATCATGCTAAAATAAACAGGTAATAGATATTCTTCTGTCATCCGAATTAATTCTAATTCAGGCTAAAAAACAACTATATCAAGGAAGTTGCAAAAATTTTGACTTTAAATCACTATGAATTACTTAAAATCTTGGCAGATATTCTGATTTCTGGTTTGCTGTTACCATAGACCTGCAAACACAAAGTGAATTGCTTTCAAACATTGTAACCATACACTCAAGAGCATCTTTTAAACTAAATATTTCCTTGCCTTGCCTGTTAGGAGCATCAAAAAAAAAAAATTAGGAGCACCCAATTTATTTTCAGTAATGCACCGATCTTGATTCTTCATGGCTGATTCCAATTGCCAGGCAAATCAAATGGGCTGTTTCTGAAAGCCTCAGAATCAATTAAAAAAAAAAAAAAAAAATACAGTACAAATAACAAAAAATAGACAATAAATGCAGCCATATTCAAAGTAGACTACTCTTTCAATATTCAAAGTGGAAATAGAGACCGAATTTTTTCAAGTATGATACAGAGTTATAGACAACTACACAACTTATTAGGCAGCCCACATTCTAATAACAGCCGAGATATTTTATCTAGCCTAATTTGAGTGCATTGGGGAGTCACTCTCTAAACGTGGGGTATTAAAATTTCTTTAGAATGTGCGTGCGCGTTTTACTTTTGGTTTCGTTTTAAGGATCGCACGAAACTCTCGGCGGTGCAGAGCATGCATTCTGCAATACAAGAGATTACTTTAACAAACCATTTGAAAGTCGGAGGACACCAACAGAATTTTGAAAAGCGTGTCCGCAGTGGAAAATACTCCCCTTCATGAGTCGAACTCGGTCGCTGAGTTATCATCTGATGTGAATGTATGCCGCGTTGTACAGAACCTTTTTACTGTCCACAATCAAAAATCGTCAAACCACACACCCCTAATTGGAATGCAGTTTGTGCAAATCCGGAACAGAGGTTTCAGAAAAAAAACGGCCAGTTCCTAGTTCAGCGGTGTGCATTGTCAGTGGCTAATATCTCAAATCTTCATTAAAGGTAACAATAAAGATTAAGTTTAAATGGTTATGTAATGTTGGAGAGAACGGCAAACGCATCAACTCACAGCAGTCTGTGCAGTAGTTAGGTTAACAAAAGTTTTGTAAAGAAATGAAACTAGGTCACACCACAACAATTTCTCGCACTCGCACAAATGCTCCCAAATATAATTTGAGGTTGCGCAGATTAAATTTTGGGAGCATAAACGGTACTTATCTTGTGTGTGCAAAAGACCACTGAAAAGAGGCAAACATTTGCATATACCAGCCCATGTTCTAGGCCAACAAGACCTTCATAGCCGAATCTGTATTGAGAAAGGCACGGAAAACAAATAACACGTTATAATAAAATAACGCGAGCCACTAACGGGCCATAAGAGCCGTAAGGAGAGATGACTGAGGATGATGGCAAAATGATTTACAGATCCTGAGCACTGCTGACAAGCATCTGATCTTGTAAAATGTGTGGTAAGAACTGCAGTTGTAGTATACACAGAGCACGTGCAATGGCAAATCTCGAAAGTAAAAGTAAAAAGTCATTGTGCATTCAAAAGCAGTTTCAATGCCCTCCATATTAATAGCGTCTCCCTGATGCCCTCAATTTATATACAGTAAAAGAGAAAGTATTGAAGTATATATTTTCCTCCCTGTGTTTCATTCCTGCTGTGTGAGCTGCTGAAATGAGCTGCACTGTGAAACAGCCAATCAGCGCAGAGCTCAACATTATTATACATGACCCTTCCAAATAAGGTAATAACAGACCATTTCATTCTAGGGACAAATGCTAGGGTTGTAAATGGACATGTGAAACCATTTCTGGAGAATTTTTGCCATTACCTAAACCACATACCTTCTGTTTAAATTTAAATATTGTATCAATGCATTTTATGGCACCTTTAATCTAGGTCAATTATAGACAAACACAACCTAACTAAACTAATAACACACACGTTGTTGTACTTTTTACATGTTTATTAAAGACATTGTGTAGTGTATTTTGCAATATCAGTGGCTGTGGAGCTGACAAAACTGTTTACAAGAATATTATTGTGGTAACATATAACATAAAACCTTTAAAAAGCAAAGAGAGTTTTGGTTCAAAGTTTGGCTTCTCAGTTTGACTTATTGTTATTGGTAAGTTATTGGCAATGGTGATAATTAAAAAAAATTGTTAACCACTACTGATAATTTACTGTTTATTTATTAAAATGTAGACATAATTAATTACATTTTATATTGATTTAAAGTGAGGCTGAATAAATGTTTCAATTATTTTATGTTTCAGTAATACTCCATAATGATTTTTTTTTTTGATTGACAGGTTTGCCAGTCCAAATGTTGTGCGTCCATACATTATCCTGCTTCGCTCATACTCCCAGAACTCTGTTCACACCAACCACTGCATCACACGCATGCTGCACAGACTGGCTGTGGATCTAAAGATGGAGGCATTACTTTATCAGCTGTCCGTCTTTTCCCTGTTTAATAAAATATTGGGAGACCCAGCGGCAGCCGCCTATAAGGTAACACACTATTGTGTACAGTGTAATTCTTACTACATCTAATGTAACCATGCGTTGTTGGTAGCTTGACTGGTAGACCCGTAGGGCTAATGATGCCAAGGTCACTAGTTTTGATGCTTGAAAGATACAGATATTTACAGCTCTTAATCTCGCACCTCTGCATATCTTAATGTTACAATTAAAAAAAATTATTTAATTCAGTTCCGTCTTGAGGGAACTTCGAACCGCGTCCTCTAGGGGTCACTAGGGGAACACCGTCAGCATGACTCGTGTCTGAAGAATACATACCAAAACGAATGGAATTGGCCAGCGACAGGCTATAGGTGCATTCACACCAGACGCGAATGACGCGTTAAGCGCGAGTGATTTACATGTTAAGTCAATGCAGAGACGCGATAGACCTAGATTTTTACATTTTCGTTTGGACGAAGAGCACGCACACGTTGTCCTCGAGGGGGCATCTTGTGTGCGCTGTGAGCGTTTTTTTTAAGGAAAATGATCCGCTTTCAATTGTCTCTCCTTTCGAGGAAGGAGGAACACCCGTCTGTTCCCTGTAGTTCAGGACCTGCCGCTGCCGAGGCACGGAGGAGATTGAGCTCAGGGGGGTCACAGGCGGATCTGGCCGAAGAAGCTGAGGCTGAGTCTCCCCAACCTTCCTGCCCTACGTACAAGGAGCTATTGGAGGTTATGGACCACGCCACGGCAAGGCTAGAAGTGCCGCAGGGTCGTCTCGACAAGATATGGTCTATCTTTCTGACCATAAACTCCCAGCTCCAGTGAGTCTTCCTTTTCTGAGAAAAGCTTCCATTCCATTTCGGAGAAAGCTGTTTTCTTCCCGAATCCATAATTTCCAACAGGCTAATTATGAAAATATTGAGGGAATGCATAAATACGGCTATGAGAAGATGCCCCCTGTAGATGAGACACTGGCTAGCTATCTCTCTACAGGTGAGACATCTTCTCTTAAGACTCTTAAACGAAATGGCAGGGCGTACGCAGCAGCGGGGTAAGGCTGTTGCACACTATGGCGGTGCTTCAAGCTTATCAGGCTGACCTGCTAAAGGACCTGGATAAAGGTCAGGATCTTTCCCCTTTGTGGGTGAACTTGGCTGACATCAGGAAGAAATAGAGGGGCTTTCCTCTCAATGCACCGTTTTCCAAGCTTTTCGGTGTCTCCGTCAAGATGGTGGTTAAGAATTTTAGGGAGGCGAAGATGCGCTCAGCGACATTTAAAACCTTCATTCCTTGAAGGTCCAGGTCCGAGCCCGAACAACACAGGGGTCCTGGCCCGTCTCGTTCTGAGGAACAAAGATAGGCACAGAAGACTAGTGTCGTGACCCGTGCCCCTCCTCTACCTTGTAGACAAGACTTGAGGGAAGTCATCCAGACGAGGCAACATTCTTGCCTGGATCAGAGTAAAACCAAACACCTACTCTCTTCCCTTTGTGCAGTTTACTTCACCCTTCTTAATTCCCCTGCTACAACCATCAGCTCACCTGAACGAGATTGCCCGTCACGTGACAAGCATCTGGAGCCCTGTCGAGTGTGACCTCCCTGGCACAGCTTTCTCAAATCCATGTTATGGTAAGTGCGCGCGCTAGACTCTAGGCACTTTCTATAATCCACAAGAGTGGTAAGTACGCACCAAGTTCTGGGCACTTTTCTAAAATTAAAAAAGGGTTTAAAACCCTGGTCTCCTTGGGTCCAACTCCACTTAGGTATCATCGCATATACCTCTTGACAATCTGCTACCTAGGACTTGTCGAGGCACTCCTAGGTTACCTTAATAGAACGGTTTCAAAAATAAAGAATAAATCACAGGAACTGCTTCCTGAGGGAACGGACCCTTACAGAGCTAGCCGTATCCCCCTAAAGGAGTCTCCTTGATTCCAAGCCTTCTGAGCCCATGCAGGTAAGTGGAGTAACAGCTCAGGCCTTTGACCGAGGGGCATAACGTCACTGAAAGCTGTCACTAATGTCCCGGGGCAATTTCCTAAAATTTAGGGAAGTTGGTACTTAGTGCTCGCTCTAATAGCATGTACTCCCCTCAGCATGGCAGCGTGGGTATACCGTTCCCCTAGCAACCCCTAGAGGACGAGGTTCAAGGTTTTCCTTCCAGAGGGAACGTCTCAGGTTATGTATGTAACCATGGTTCCCTGAGAGACACCGCGTCCTTTAGTCTCTTTGCCATGCTTCGGACGTAAGCTTCAGATGAAGAAGCGAATGTTGTGTTCGTGCCGGAGTGACATCATAGGCTGTCGCCGGCCAATTCCATTGTCGTTTTGGTACGTATTCTTCAGACATGAGTCACACTGACAGCGTTCCCCTAGCGACCCCTAGAACACGGTGTCTCGTTCCCTATCTCAGGGAACCATGGTTGCATACATAACCTGCAACGTTTTTTATTTACTCCTCATA
The DNA here is from genome assembly GCF_049309525.1 of Garra rufa. NCBI lineage: Eukaryota > Metazoa > Chordata > Actinopteri > Cypriniformes > Cyprinidae > Garra > Garra rufa. The sequence continues at coordinate 27,103,955 of NC_133380.1, forward strand.
TTTTTATTTTTTTTTTCTTTGTCCTTACAGGAGCTTGTTACATTTACAAAATATGTTCTGAACCGGTTCTTTGTATTTGCTGCTAAAAACAACAAAGCGTTTGTGGAGCTGCTGTTCTGGAAGAATGTAGGTGCTGTAAGAGAAATGACAGACGGATATAATAAAGACAGGTAATTGCTTGTGTTTCTACCTTGTTGATATTGAAGTTGATGAGAGCTCACGTCTCTTTAAACTTACAATTCTCAAAAGTTAGTGATACATTTTATTGATGTGTCCATATATATTAGTGAAGTCCAGAAAAAAAGCAAGTGGACTCCTGAAGAAGAGGAACAGCTTCAGCGATTGTATGAAGAGTACAAGGACTCTGGAGGTGAAATTCCAGTCATTCACAGTGTCTGTTGTTTGGTTTTTGAGTTCTGACCAGTCCTCTAAGTGATCTTTGTTGTTGTTGTTGTTATTGGTTTTGTTCTTTAGTGCCAGATATCGTTGAGACGATGTTACCATTGCTGAGCAGCAGCCGCACTAGACGTGAGGTGGTGACTCACATGGTATCCATGGGTTTAGTGGACAGTGTGAAGGATTTAAAGAAAGGAAGGTACGTATTTTTATTTTATTATTATTATTTTTTTTAATAATAACTGCTTGCTCAGTAGTACTTTTTTTCCGGTACTTTAGCCTACTTTGTGTAATAATGAAAACATTTATTTCAGTGAAAAAATAAGTCCAAAACTCTCTATTTTAACATTTTGAACAATAGGGCTCTACAATCATTATCATTATCATTATTTTTTTTTTTTTTTTTTTTTTTTTTTTTATTGGAAATTATTGTGTGTTTTAATTTTTCTGATAATCAAATGAAAGTATAAACGTTTATTTATTTTTAATTAAAAAATAAACCCTTTTAATTTTTGGCAAACAAACAGAGGTTTACTGTTATATTAATTATATAAATTATATTCAGTTTAAAACATTTAAATAATAATTTTAGTATTTTTTTTCTACAATTAAGTGGTAATCTTGTGGTAATTTATTTTTTATCATATATATTGTTTTATGTCAATTATTTAAATAGGAATATATAAACACCTACATTATAATGTACAAAAGTAATACAAGACTAATATTGTTCTGTTACATGTTAAACCGTACTTTTATTTTGGCAGGTTGCCGTGAAGTTTCTGTGTGTACAATATGATATGATGCTAGTTTTCTCAAATGAAATGGTAAAAGTGACACTCACAGCAGCTTTGGAGATTGAATTTATCCGTTCATGTGAGATGCAAATGCCAAAAACTAGCGGGAGCATCACGCGTGCTTCAATATGCGTGTAGGGGAAAAAAAACGCGTCTCCGCCATTCATACATACAGAGGCAAACAGAACATGCAGGATTCATATTAAAACAGTCTTTTTGCATTTCAGTTTTCACAGACACTAGTCCATATCGCGATTTGAAGTGACAGACCAACTTTTGATTTATTAATCCAAAAATCGACAAATTACATGGCATTTCGCGCGATATAGTAAATTCCGTTTTTATGAATGGAGTGCGCGATCCTGTCCGTGTTTTCGCGGAGGAGACATTGTAAACGCGCAACCATGTAGAGACAGAAATGACTTAAATGACTTCTACTGTGATCTGGCGCTATAACGAAAATAAAATGAGGGTGCCATTGGGGGATAATGGCCCCTAAGATAATGGTAGGGGAAAAACTGTTGCTCTCTACATAGGAAGCAGCATGCTTTCTCTCCCTCAATTTTTTTTCTCTGTTATTCATTTAAATTAAACTGAAACTTACACAACCTTTAAATTGTGCTGTAAATTGCAAACATTTGTATTGTGTTTTAACACTTATATTTTGTGTTGTGACAAATATTAAGTAATGTGACCATATTGACATTTAACATATAAATCCATGTATTGAACAGGCTACTACGTTTAATGCGCCAATGCAAATTAAGAAATTGTTTCACATTTTTATTAATTCTTCCCTTGATTTTAGTAAAAAAGTGAGCATGCTATTTTATTTTGTTTCCATTATTTAACTAAAATAAGAAACTAATAAATAAAACCTGGCCACGATTTAGCTAAATCATTGAAAATTATAGATAGATTAATAAAACGTCCTCATGTTTAAACTCATTAATTGATTCACTGATTATAGTTAATTAGACAACTTCAACGATTTAATAAAAGCCTGCTTTGCTTTTTTAATCATACTATCCAATTACGATTTAAGTGAAATCTTTATTTTCCACAGTCGCATTTAAATGCGGGAGTGGATCCACAAAATTATTCCTCTTAAACTTTGAGATTGACAGTGATAAGAATATCAACCGATTAAAAAATATCAAATTTCAGCATATGTGCATTTAAAAAAATATAAGTGTTGGCTGAATGTTTAGCGTAGCTTTGCAGGTCTCGCAAAATGGCTATCCCGACATCACTGGGCTATTGTATCTTCCAGTCGAGCTACCGCCCTGCCCGACAGGCTATATTGAATAGTAATATAAATTTCCTTCCTTGATTCACATTGTTCACTCGTTTATAGTGATGAAATGGATCATTGGCTCATTTGCATATGTTGCCAATTTAAACATTCAATTGTTTTAAATCATTGAAGCACGAAGAGGCAAAAGAGAATTCAAACAGGGTACTCCTGTGCTGTTTTCTGTTCACACCTACTATTGGAGGAGACCTGTTTCATTATATGTGACCCTGGACCACAAAACCAGTCATAAGGTTAAATTTGACAAAACTGAGATTTATACATCATATGAAAGCTCAATAAATAAGCTTTCTATTGATGTATGGTTTGTTAGGATAGGACAATATTTGGCCGAGATACATCTATTTGAAATCAGAAATCTGAGGATGCAAAAAAATCAAAAATACTGAGAAAATCACCTTTAAAGTTGTCCAAATTAGGTTCTTAACAATGCATATTACAAATCAAAAATTACATTTTGATATATTTACAGTAGGAATTTTACAAAAAATCTTCATGGAACATGAACTTTACATAATTTCTTAATTGATTTTTGGCATAGAACAAAAATCTATAATTTTAACCCATACAATGTATTTTTGGCTATTGCTACAAATATACCCCAGCGACTTAAGACTGGTTTTGTGGTCCAGGGTCACATATTGGATTTGTGCATCAAGTCTTAAAGGGACAGACGCCTGAAAACTAATGTTAGCCCTTATTTTATTCATAACTTTGTTCTATTTTATTAATGCTTCAGAGTTGTTTATTTGTTCTTATTTTAATACTAACGGTTCACTTGTCTTTAAAAATGTTTGGCCTTTATTAGTTATGCTATTAGTTTTTGCTGTGGTATTGAAGAAGAAATTAGTGTTCTTTAAACTGCCTATTGTAGGCTATTGAGAGTAAAAAAAAAAACAGGGTTCCCGCGGGGTCTTAAAGTCTTAAAAAGTCTAAAATTTAAAAATCAAGATTTTAGGCCTTAAAAAGTCTTAAATTCGCTGATCTAGGTCTTAAATAATACAGGTTTATTACAGGTTTATTAATTACACAGGTCTTATTTTTCCGATGTCCATGTAACGCTACCTGTAATGCTCATTTAAATTCTCTTTTTGTTGTTGCTTGGTTGTTTCCGTGTTGTTGTAGTTCTTTATTTCACTAGTCCAAATATAATTTGCTTTTGTACAACTACAAATGAGACCAGCATGCAATAGCCAATCAGCTTTCTGGTATTGGCGCGTCTTTCTCGGATTGTACTACAGATGTAAAATGGATTTGGCTTTTTAGCTATGGGGAAGTGCAAATTTAGCGATACTTGGCTTGAAAAAACTGAATATAGGGCTTGGCAAAATCCAGTTGCTAACAACTGAAGATATTTTTTCTCCCCCTGCGGAAGTTACTGCGTCTTCAGACAGAATCGCAGTAGCAGAATACAGGTCGAACTACCTTTTTTGCGTATATTATGTTCTCAATAATAATAATAAATATAAGTTAGGTTGAGCGAGCTGACCACTAGCCTTTGCGATACTTTTAGCCAGATTAAAACTGAAGTGACAAAAACAACCAGCGAAGCATCGAAACACAAGAAAGATTCCTATTTTAATACATTCAACGTGAACAGCAATTGATAATAGATAGTGTATTTCTGGTCTCTTTGTGAGAGACTTCTAAACAAATAAAACAAAATAACAGTACTCTAAAGAAACACACTGAGGTAAAAATTTTAAATGTATAGTTTATTTATACCATGATATAGTTCAGTGATATACCAAGGGAGCTTTGTTTTGTTCTGTTTCACCAACGAAAATAGTTCCAAACAAGGATCGCAGCAGAAGTATAGCACATTCTCCAAGCATCATTTTATTACTAAATGATTCAGTGTTTTGCTCGAATCCGTTGAAATAACGTACTCGGTTACTTTCGTAACCTCGGTTCCCTGAGATACGGGAACGAGTACTGCGTCGTAAGACGCTTATGGGAAAAGCTCCTTTTCTCCTGAGACTGAAGCATTTCAATAACGCAGTGTAACTGCACGGCCATTGGTTCGTGCAGTGTATAAAAACGAACCAATGGCTCGGCAGCAGAGCTGCACGAGCCTATGGCGATGACTCGCGCCAAAAGGGGCGGAGTAATCGGCTATATAAGCGTGCATCCAGCGAGATGTCCGGCTCCAGCGAGACTTGGCCCCTTCCTCTTCCTGTCCTTTAGATCAGGAAGACGCTGGAGGCGCCTGGTCCAACACGACCTTGGGTCGGGGTCCCTGGCGCTTAGGAAAAGGGTAACGTCTGGCCGAACGGGAGTGATGACGGGGTTCCGCCTGGGGGGCTGGCTGAGCAGCTGGCGGGGCGGTCTTTGCAGGCTGCTGAGTCGGCGCCGGTTTGGGGCGACTAGAAGCCGTTGCGGAGCTTGAGTGTTTTGGCAGGAAGTGTCGCATAGCTTGGGACGACTTCTGCGCGGCGAAGCGTTCCGCAAACCCTTCCACTGCTGGACCGAACAGGCCGGTAGGTGAGATGGGGGAGTCAAGGAAGGCGACCTTGTCAGCGTCCTTGATCTCCGTCAGATTTAGCCATAAGTGGCGCTCCAGCACCACTAAACTGGCCATCGATCTGCCAATTGCCTGCGCCGTCATCTTGGTAGCACGTAACGCCAAGTCGGTCGCGCTGCGTAGTTCTCGGAACGCAGCGTCATCCAGGCCAGCCTCATCCATACTGCGGAGGAGTTTCGCTTGGTACACTTGGAGGACCGCCATTGAGTGAAGTGCTGATGCCGCCTGTCCAGCCGAAGAGTAAGCCCGTCCAGCGAGGGCTGAAGTCGCTCTGCATGGCTTGGACGGGTGAGTTGCTTTCGCCTTCCAGCCGATGGCAGTGGGCGGGCACAGATGCGCGGCCACAGACTCATCCAGCGGGGGAAGCTTGTCATATCCCTTTTCTTCAGCGCCATCAACCGTCGTGAGGGCAGAGGAAGAAGAGGCATGTAGGCGGGCGGAGTACGGAGCGCGCCAGGATTTGGAGATCTCGTCATGTACTTCAGGGAAGAACGGCGAGGCTCGTTGACGAGGAGCTTGGTGGCGACCCGGCTGGAACCACTCGTCCAGACGACTCCGTACAGGCTCCTCAGGAGGAGACCAATCTAATCCCAGCTCTTCGACAGCTTTAGATAGAACGCGGAACAGTTCGGCGTCCATACCAGTGCTGGGTTGCGTAGATGGTAAGGGGGCGGGGTCATGCGGCGAGCCCGAAAGCTCCTCTCCATCTGATGCAGCTAGAGACATGCTGTCGTCTATGGCTTTCTCCTCACTCACTCCAAACGAAACCAGATCGCTCGCGGCAGCCGAGGGACGCTATTCTGGGTGAATGAAGAGAACAGGTGATTCCTCTCTGTGTGGTGAAGGTGAGGCACGCGGGGGATCAGCCGGCGTGAGCTCACCTATCACCGCGCGCTGAGTTTCTCTGCCCCGCTGCTTTTTCCTCACAGGCTCCTGCGAGGAAGTAAGCGGGAGGGCGCGAGGGGCGGGGTGGCTTTCTGAAAAGAAAGCTAGCCGCGAGCGCAGAGAGGTGAGACTCATGTCCCCGCAATGGGAACACTCCGTCTCAGTGAGCGCGGCTTCAGCATGGGCGGAGCCCAAGCACGAGACGCACTCAGCGTGACCATCCACAGCGTGGAGAGGAGCTCTGCACGAGCGACAGAAACGCAGTGGCATTTGAAACAACGCCAATGAAATTTGCTCTTAAGAAATTGCTCTTTTATTATCACCGGATAGCGGCAGGGAATCACTAGTCAGCTGCTGATGCGTCAATCCGCCGAGCAGGAAGGATCCGCTGCGAGGCTCGTAGACGGTGAGGAAGCTTTTCTTGAGCGAAGTCAGTCAGTCTCACCGAAGATGTGAAGTCGTCGCTGAAGGAGAAGGATCTGAGATCCTATGGCGAAATGCACGCTTATATAGCCGATTACTCCGCCCCTTTTGGCGCGATCGGGCGCGAGTCATCGCCATTGGTTCGTTTTTATACACTGCACGAACCAATGGCCGTGCAGTTACACTGCGTTATTGAAATGCTTCAGTCTCAGGAGAAAAGAAGCTTTTCCCATAAGCGTCTTACGACGCAGTACGAGTGAAGTATCGACAGGGAACTCAATAACTCGCTCATTAAGTGACTTACCGCCACCTGTTGGTAATTTAGTATGTTTAAAAGTATGCATCCCCACCCCAACATTTCTAATGTATATATTCATATATGTATATAAAACATTAATCACTTAACATAGTTTATTGCACTTTTAATTTTGCAGTGTAAATTATGTAATCTGACTGCTAACAGCCATATAGAATTTATTGATAAATTGTATTAAGTTCAAAGGTGATGCATACATTTCAAAAGTAAAAAAGGCCTTTATAAAGGTAAATCAAATATGTAGATTTAAGATCTAAAAGCTAATAGAGCACTGATGAATATATTGCTTCAGGATTGTTTACATCACCAGATTTCTCTAGTTGTACTTTTATGGGGACATTTGTGTGGAATAGTATCTGCTGATATGAAAATTTCACTGTATATACTGTAGTTAGTGTTGTCACGGTACCAAAATTTCAGTATTCTGTACCAATACCAGTGAAAATCCAAGGTTCTCGGTACCAAAGTAAAACACAATTAAATTAATTGAACAACACAAATTTTTTATTAATAAAGTTAAAGAAAAATAAAATGTGCAAAAACCAATGTCATTCATTATACTTACCTAAATTTAGTTTCAGGTTTTTCCAAGTAATAAAAGTATTTCAAGGATTGTAAACATTTTAATTATTAAATAACAACTAAATAAATTACAGGCATTCAAAAATTGTACACAAGCTTCATCCAAAAGTTTGTTTCGGCTGCTTATAAAAACATCTGTAACTGTTGTCTTGTTTAGAGTTTGCTGGGGTGTTTCATGATCTTCCTCAATCTGCAGCTGTAAAAAGAAAATATAATACATTTAAGTAAAGCAGTGGGCTAAGTCTGACCAGATGCAACATTAGATCATTGACACCAGCAAAAATATTAATTTTAGATAAGATTACATATATTAAGTTAGCTGTCTATCACAGATAGAAAATGCAGTATTGAAAACTCTTTACAAAACGATTTCATTTGTTAGACAACATGACCTTACAAAAAAACAGTAGTTATATGGCAATTATTATTCTTAAGGTTAGGCTCATTTCAACATTTACTAATCCATAAAATCATGTTAAACTGTTAAACATGAACAAACATGAATGATCATGTGTTTGTATTGAATAACATTTTGAATTAATGTTGTAAAAATATATTGTTCACTTAAGTTTGTTAGATAATGCATGAATTTGATCTTATTGTAAAGTATGACAAAACTAAACTGGAGATCAAACGTGTTTTATTTGACTGTACTTTTATTTAATCCAAACTGCGTTCATATTTAATAATAAAAAGCTTTATGAACCTGCTAGAGTTATCCAGCCAAGAATAAGAACGTTTTCTGACAGACTGATATTAAGCATAATATTAAGACAGACGTTGTTAACGATGCATTTGTACATTCTTTAACACACACATTTTGGATAAACAGGCCTTTTGTGTGTATAAGTAGTACATATATCATGTATTTCTTTTTTCTTTTATCCTAATAAAAATTATGGGAGCGTTAAATAGCCCAAAATCATCCCAAAGCCCAGCATATTAGCGTTAGCCGCTTATGCTAACGATTAACAACATTACAATTCGACATTCAAATTAAAATATGCAATAATGTTCTTAACAGAAGCTGGAAATATCAAATTAAATTTAAACATACCTTACTTGAACTCTTTCATTTGATCCTGCAGTCGGTCTTCACTGTGTTTTGTTCAGTTTGATGCATTTCCTTCTTTTGAGAGAACCTAGACGATCTGTGATGTTCGCCTTCAGCCGAGAATCGAAAATGTTTGTAGCATGCCTGGCTCTTCCTTGTCAACAAGTGGATTCAGAGCGACCGCATCAGCAGCAGCGCCGAGGAGAGCGCAACTGCGCAGTGCGCACCTTTTAGACCTTTTAGCGTGTCAAGAACCGGGTCGACCGGATAGTCGGTACCACCGGTACTAAAGAAAACCTGGAACCGTAACATTTAATTTTTTTTAGTACCGACTTGGTACCGAAGTACCGGGACTTTTGACAACACTAACTGTAGTAATACATTTAATTTATGACAGCTATGAAATTTTGTTTACTTTTTACATTAAACACATTATATATTACATACAGATCTGGCCATTTAAAATGCACGCGGGAACGGAAGTGGTCTCGCGTGACACCGGTGTATTGTGAGGGATCCTAGAAAATGCTTTGACACAGGAAAGACATGATTAGTAGGGGGCAGTCATGTAACGCACTGAACTGAAGCGGCAGCAAACATCGCTGCAAGCTAAAAGACTCGTTTGTACAGTGACCTGGAGGGGACATCTTTGGTTCACTTATGTTTGTCGTGGCCACGACATATAAACTCGTGGGAATGTCATATTATGTCGTTGCCACGAGATATTAATTCTTGGGAACATAATATTAACTCGTGGGAACGTCATATTATGTCGTGGCCATGAGATCATTTTGTTGAGGTAACGAGTTCTTATATTGAGGGAACAACATGCATTTCATAGTAACCCAGGATTATCAGAGATAGGTTTATTAATATTTTATTTTGAGTTAAGAATTTGTTATAAGAAATTAAGAAATTGTTAATTGTTATAGAAATGAATACAATATTAAATAATTATATAAGCAATGCTGTATATGCGAATGCGGTCTGTGCGCCATGTAGACAGCATTCACAAGTTTATCATGAATAAATATTACATAAAGTACTTCAAATTAAATAGCCCAGCAAGAAACATTTTATGCATCCCACAGTCTTATCCATTAACCGATCCTCTTTTTTCCGTAATAATTGTATTATTCGTTTATATTCGTTATTTTTCCCATCATTTCGATCTCTTTACTTAACATTCATAATCTAAATGATAAATGCTGACATGCCATTAAAGCTTTGATTAAGCTATATGGCTGGGATTTTTACTGGAATGCAGTTAATAGGTTGAATAGAGATATCTATCTATCTATCTATCTATCTATCTATCGATCTATCGATCTATCGATCGATCGTTGCGTTAGACTTCAACATTGTCTGTCATTTTGACGGACAGGATTGTAAAAATTCCGACATAATCTATTATTACCCGTCATTTTAATTTTCATATTTTAATTATAATAACACATTTAATTGATTTTATTTTTGTTCACATTTTTAATCATGAACCTACAGGGCGAGCATACTGTATAGGTTTATGTACTTATTTATGAAGATAACAGATGAATCTCAGTGGATCTTGCTGTTTTCAGTTCACGAATCAACAGTAGTGCGCATATCTAATAAATCACAATAAGCGATTAAGCTCTGTGCTTTCTTACTTTCAATATGAAAAAGTCTCAGATTTCAAATTCTGTCTATTTCATTAGGAAATTCAAGCAATAAATACCGTTTTGGCGCTCTTTAATGTGGCGTGATAGACCACTGTAGTTTATACTGGGTGCTCGCATGTGCGTATCAAATACATAGCAAAAGATTCGTCGTGACAGTTTCGTTTTTGTTCTGTATTCAGTGCTCTGCTGCCACAATGGAGCGCGCTCGCCACCAACTGGACAGGGGTGGGAAATGACGGACAGCCTTCAGATTTTTCCGTCACTGATTAAAAAAATCCGTCAATGACGGACAATTTTCGGTTAACGCGACCTCTGATATATATATAATCATTTTATTTTGTCTAATTAATAGATAACCTATAGTGTTTCATTGACGAGTGAATCATTAGTTCCATTTGTAAATCGTTTATGGTCACACACGGGCATAAATACAATCATAAAGTCAAAACTTTATTGGCATAATTGTCGTTTACAATATTTGCAAAATAAATGGCAAATAGCATATATACAGAAAGTTATTTAGATTAAGCGATTCACAATAAATAAAAACATTCAGAATGTTTTGTAAAGAGATCAAAATAAAGGTGAAAATAACGAATATAAACGAATAATACAAATATTACGGAAAAAAAGAAGGTCAGTAAATGGACAAGACTCTGGGATGCATAAAATGTTTCTTGTGAGGCTATTAAATTTGAAGTACTTTATGTAATGTTTATTCATGATAAACTTGTGAATGCTGTCTACATTGCACACAGACATCATTAGCATATACAGCATCGCCTATATAATTATTTAATATTGTATTCATTTCTACAGATATGATAATCATATATATAGGAAGCTTTAAATTATTACTTAACGAAATAAAACAAATTGAAAACAAAAACTCGTTTATGTAATCCGTAAAGATAAATTTCTCTCTCAAGGCGCGTCCAAAAAGGTATTGTACTCGAGGAGCGGAGATATAATATTCTTGATACTTCAAACATCCGTGTTCTGTTCTATAAATTCTGACAATTAAAAAAATCAGGCTCTCATGAAATCATGAAATCAATTACTATCTTTGTTCAAGAATGGAAGTAAATCTAACCATTTATATATGGCTATAGTTTATTCAGTTAGTCAGTATTGTTGTGTTTTCCCTGTTTTATTCGTTTAATATTCATAAGTGCCATTGTTTTTCAAAACATTTTTTAAAAGAAAGAATTCAACCCTCCAAAATTTTGTTTGCCTATGTCACAATATGAGATAAATCCAGCCCTGTAAATGATACTGATTTTTGTTGCCAAATTGGTTTGGAAGCGTTCTTGAATAAACAAGTAAATTTAACTTTTATGCCTGTATGACTGACAATTTTATTGACCACTGAGAAAGCATAGATTTGGTATATTGGTTCATACCATGTAGAAAAATTACATTTTAAAAAATAGCTTAGATGTAGTAAACTACTTTTGCCGTGTTGCTGTAGCTTAGCTTAGCTAAGGAATGGGAAACCACTTAAACACTGTTATACGTCATCATACGTTGTCGCTAGTTCCTAATGTTACATCAGAGGACATGCGCCGATGTTTATCACACATTTCAAGATGTTGAAAAAAAATGGTGTCGTGTTGCAAAAAGTACAAATGTACGGTGTACGCACCGTTAATGCACATGTACACATATGGCCGTAAGCAAAACAAACAATGCGTTACCACATGCACGGCAAATTGCAAATCAGTGGTGTAGTGGTGCCTTGAGAAGTGGGTATATGCTTCATTTGTGAATTTCCTTTTGAACTTTCCATTTGAGCGCATTCGTTTACTGGATCCTTGGACTGAAATGTTTACAGGGGTTCACTGGTTTAAGAAATTTCTGATCGTAAAAAAATGCTTCTTTTTAATTGTAAGGTATTGTTTTCATTATTATGTACTGATTTAAATGACTGGGGTGTGGGAGACAAGGCGGGTGCAATTATCAAATACATTTCAAAGCAAGGCGGCACCACGGTCCTGACTGCATCATCACTGTCTTTATTGTGTGTTTTTAGAAATTATTTCGATTTATTCACATATGAGTGGATGTGGTGGACTGCCATGATTTTGGCTAATGCAGGACACTACTGAATAATGCGCATCAGAAGGGATTTAAAAAGTGGGTGTACGCAAAGTAGCCTTATATACGGCGTATACTGTACCTGCGTATACCGTCCACTACACCATTGCAAATTCCCGCGCCACATGGTCTTTCATGTTTCTAACATGCAGTCAAGTGTATATGACATAAAAATATATTTTGTAGTAATATCAATCAGTGCAATCAGTGCTATCTGCTAGCAAACTTTAGAGATTTTTTTGCAAACGTTTATTTACAGAACAACACCATAAACACAAACACAAGATTGAAGGTAATATACATATAATGAAAAATTGTCATAAAAATCCTTATTAATGGCAAAAATTACTTATATTGATGAGTCTGCTTGCTCGAGTGAGCAGCCATGTTGGAAAATGGAAATTTCTCTTAGCCCTTCGTTTGAAGGAAAAATCTTTGTTTGGAGGGCTATCTGGCCCTTCCCCTTCCCCCTTCCCCCTACCCCTCCAACTAAACGAGAAATGAGACACCCCTACCCCTTCACGTAAATGCGCCAAACGGAGGGGAAGGGCAAAGTGTAGGGGTAAGGGGTAGAATTGGGAGCCTAAGTGTAGTGAAGCTTCATTTAAAGGAACCGTATGTAGGATTGTGGCCAAAACTGGTACTGCAATCACTTTCAAAATACTGTAGAACGGTGTATCCCCTCCCTCTCCCCCCTGACTCGAGGTTGCCAGCTAAGCTGCAGGAGTAGGCTGCAACAAGGAGCTTCCAATGGCAAGTGATGAGTCCTACACAGTAATTTGTTTTTCTTCTGTTAATTATGTTTATGCTTCACAAGAGATGTTTTGCGAAGTAATTATGTATCGCAAAAATTTACAGATGGCGATTAGCCAAATATTTCGCAAATATGTACTGTAATACCACATTTCAGTCGGAACATATATTGTTTTCATACCCTGCTAGTGGTGCGATATAAAGCTTTTTATGAACGCATTTAGCACGGGCGACAGTGGAAAATCCACTGTGTACGGAAGCAAAGTTAGCCAAACATAGATGAATCTTACCTGTCCAGGAGAAAATGAGCAACGTTGGCGTCTATCTTGAAATTATTCTCCGTTTTCAGCCGTCTCCATCTTTCAAAGGCATCTCCTACACCAATCCTTGTTTTATTTCGGACTTTGTCACGACGTATTTCGGATTCATAACGAGGTCTTTAGGTTTCGTAACGTTATACATGTTTTATCCGACACGTTCGTATATCTGCAGCTGTAACAGAGCTGGCAACCCGTCTCACGAAACTCTACTGACTTCGTGATTGGTAGATAGCTGGAGGGTGGCGCCTCAGACCAAAAC
>NC_133380.1:27117836-27254184 GCF_049309525.1 Garra rufa
TTTCAGCTGGGACTGGGTGATTAGTCAGGACTGAAGGGACAATGGATGCTGCCAAGTACATCTTGTACATCTACATAAATTCTTGAGGAAAACCTGCATCCCTCTGCTAGACAGCTAAAGATGGGCATGTCATTCACCTTCCAACATGAAAATGACCCTAAACATACTGCCAAAACAACAACGAAATGGCTTAAGGATAAGAAGGTAAATGTCCTTGAGTGGGAAAGTCAGAGCCCTAACTTAAATCCAAATGAAAATCTGTGGATGGATTTGAAGAGAGCTGTACATTGCCGCTCACCACAGAAATTGACTGAACTTGAGCAATTCTGCAAGGATGAATGGGCAAATATTCTCCAATCAAGGTGTGCAAAGCTAGTACAGACATATCCAAAAAGACTGATGGCTGTATTTAAAGCAAAAGGTGGCTCTACGAAGCATTAAATCAAGGAGCTGATGACTTTTCCAATTCTGTTATTCTAGTTTTTTTAAATAATTTGCAGAACTGTTGTTTTTTCTTTCATTGGTTTGATGACCAAAATCGTAAATAAAGGAAAAGTTATTTGGAATGGGGTTTGATTTCAGTCTGTATGACAAATAAAGTAACTATTTCAAAGGGGTATGATGATTTTCTATAGGCACTGTAGCAACCAAGTAGCAAGACTTCCCAGGCATGGCTTGGCATCTGAATGTCACAGATACATGGACAATAACACGTCAGAGGGCCTGCGTGAGGCCTTTAGTATTTCTATACCAAAAGATAATTGGCTTTTTTACAGCAATTTGCTAAGGTTATGTGAAGGCCCCTCAAGGACTGTGTATCTACTGAAAGGTTGTTCAAAACCATTTTTTAAACTTGCATTTAGATTGCATTTAGATTACCTTTGCCATCATCAACACTAGTGTCTAGTGTAAAATAATGATAAAATTAAGGTAAATGTCAGGTTAAGGTATATGTAACATAACTACTTTAAATGAATAATTTAAATTGATTGGCTGGAAGTTATTACAGTAGCTGCTGTTCTTTTGGCAGACATACAATTATTTTTGTATGTGTGTGTGTATATATATTTCAGACAGAGGAAGAGTTCTTTGATCTGACTGGAGAGTCACAGGAGAAGGAACTGGATATAGAAGAAGAAGAGGAGGATGAGTCTGATCAAGATGAAGATGAACAAAACTATGAAGAGCATGTTGGCAACTCGGCCAAAGAAAAACGAAAGAGCATGAGTAGAAATACTGCTTTGGAGAAAATTCATAGTCTGAGAAACATGGTCCAGACTTTACAGCAACAAGGTAAGTACCATCAGGGATGATTTTGAGATTGTGGTTGTGCCGATAGACGATAGTATCGTGTATCGATGATAGAGATATCGCCTGTTGATGATGCCTTTGACGATAGCAAGACTATTATTATTATCCGTCAAAAATAGACTAGGCGCATAACTTTAGCAATGCAGCGCAGAGAGCCATTTCTGGGACACTTCAGAAACTTGCCGCGGCTGGTATAAACAAAAGCATTGACTAAAGTGGCCGCGATCAGATCCGGTGGCCGCTTAAATAAGGGGTAAGACATTTTTTCATCATACGGTATAGACAGCTTCACCGATTATAACGGGAGTGTTTTTCAAAGTGCATAAACCCACGTTAGGCAAGGCTAGTCAGTGATGTTCTTTGATAATGTAAATGTTCTTTGCTCATTTTTCTGTAGCTGCTTTTTACATAACTAAGGAAATGTAAGCATTATAATAAGTAACTTACAATGTTTCAATCACATTTTTAGCATGTTAATTACAAATTAAGTCATATTAAAAACAGTCTGGAGATGGTTCACATTCCGGCAGGGCTAAGTAAATAAATAATTAAATAAATTTGCACAGTAATATTGTGTAACGACGATCTCACAGGCTGACGATAGAAAGATATGAAAATTGAGCATATCGCCCAACACTATTTTGAGATTCTTTCTAAGTCAAGGCTGAGATCATTCGTGGTATTTTGTGTTTACAGGTCTGTCAGGGCCTGTCCTATGGCTACAGATTTCCCTTAACAGAACTGCTGATGATCGTGAAGAGGATGGTGAGTACATAAAACATTGGTGATTTATGCTGCCTTCATGTGCTATCGTAATTATGGTAAATACCAAAATCCGACATCGAAATTGCACATGAACACCCACTCACGTTGTAATTTCCACTGGAAAGCTCGAAATTTATTATGATACCCGAGCTGCCGAGATGGGATAAACTTTGACCTCTCAACATGGCGGACAGCAATGAAACTATACTGAATGGTAAGCATTGCATGATGTTAAAAGTTCTCTGCTGTTTAGTTGGTTAGTTAGTTGGTTAGTTTGTAGCCATCATAATGCTGGGGCATAAAGAATTTTAATAATGTCGCTATTTAAACGTGTTGTCTGCTGTGCGGTACAGTGTTCTGAAGGAGGCAATTTTCACATGTTATTTTATGCGGTCTGTTTTACCAAAGTAGCATGTGAGGACAAATTCCGAGTCCGCCATGTTTCTCTTCGCTACGACAACAAAAGCACCTGAACACGACACACTGTTAATTTCCACTTCACAAGTGGAAAGCTTCATCTTTCCCATATCACATGAAGGCAGCATTAAAGCTTTGGTTACATCTGCTTGCAGTTACAGATCTGGCCATTTAAAATGCGCGCGGGAAGGAAAGTGGTCTCGCGTGTGTAGTGGACCACGCATTCCAGGGCCCAGTTTATGGCAAGGGCCCCTCCCTGGCCACAATAGTGGACAAAAGTTTGCTACATTTTGATTGGATCTTGGTGGACTAACATAAGCAAACTGTCCAACGCCATCAGATAAGGATGCCAGGACAACTGCCAGACACCTTTTGGGACAAAAACCCGGGAAGGACAGAACTTCCTATTGGTCAAGACGCAGTTTCTGCCCTTCACCCACCTTGAAACTGCTTCCTAAGGTTTGGTCCTGTGACGGTCATAAAAATTCCTTAGGATCTCCAGACGCAGCAGCAGTGGGTGAAACAAAGAGAGATCACAAAGATCCATCCAAATCCATTCATAACTATGTTTTCAAACCTTGAACTGATGTGAACCATAACACACACATCTTATACTTATTCAGAGAAATAAGTATTATCACTGACAGCGATGTGTAGTGCAACATCTTACACAAACTCAGCTGTTAATGGACAAATGAATGCATGCATGACAGTTCAATCTTTTCCCATCATGTTTGAACTTAATGTGTTCATTACATGACCAAATGTTTTCTGATTGTGTTTTGGAAAGTGAGAAATGCACCAGTAAAACATTATTGACACTTTTCTAACTCTGTGTTTGGACTATGCAAATGACTTCCACAAGAGGAAAGAAGGGTGGGCTACCCCATGTCCCCCGCTCTGATGGAACCAGCCAATCACAGCATGGAAATGAAGCACCAAGTTGCAATCTCCTCCTCATCGAAAAGGTATAAAGGTACCTCTCCAAAAGACACTCCTTGTTCTGAGTCTGAGGCCCAGCAGGGTGAGACACTAACAGAGCACTAACAAAGTACTGAGTCTGACCTGCAAGGGTAAGACATAACAGTTACAAAGTTCTGAGTCTGCAGCCTGTGAAGGAAGAGACACTAACAGAGCACCAAAGTACTGAGTCTGAGTCCCATCGGGGAAAGACATAGCAGTTACACCATTTCTGAGTCTTAGGCCGCGAGGGTGAGACAGTAACAGATCAAACTTCTTTCTGAGTCTGCAGCCCGTTACAGGGAAGGCAGCAACAGATAACTAAGTACTGAGTCTGAGTCCCATCGGGGAAAGACATAGCAGTTACACCAGTACTGAGTCTGACCTGCAAGGGTGAGACAATAACAGCTACACCTCCGTTCTGAGTCTCCGGCACGTCCAGGGGACGATAACAGATCAAACTTCTTTCTGAGTCTGCGGCCCATTTCAGGGAAGGCAGCTACAGATACCTTCATTCTGTAAGATTGTAATAGGGATTAATTACATAATAATTTATAATTTAGCTCAAAGGGAATCGAATATGATTCAATAGGGAATTTGAACAGAATCGCTGTTTTACGGCTGTTTCAGAGTCGACCCGCGATTCTTTCACAAGCCGTTTAACAGGAACTCTGCAATGGATATTACTATCCAGAATATAGTGAAAACACTATATATTAGCACAGTAGCAAAATCAGCAGTTTAAGGCAGTAACTTGTAAGCACGAAACACAAGATACTTAATAAAAATATGAATTTATTGGATAAACCTAACACATACAAACTAAACTAACATAAACACACGCATTCACACAGGTTGCAGAAAGAGAAAGTGAGGAAAGAATGAGTTTAAAGGAATGAAAATAAGAAGTCCCAAGTTAGCAATATGCATTTGCTTAGACCTGAACAACCATCAATCACTTAATTAACCCTCGTATTGAGTCTCTCAAAGAGGTTATTAAACTTTATATCAAAATGCACCAGTTCAGTAAGATTCTGGAGGTTACTTGCGCGTTGCCTTTGGGAATTCCTTTGGTTGCGTCGCTTCAAAAAGGGGGCTTTCCCGAGGTTGCTGATTGGCTGGTTCTGTGGTCCTTTGTGTGCTTGGGCGTTGGCTGGATATGAGAGTTGCGTGCTGTTGAAGTTGAGGTCAGCGCAGACGTTTAGGTCGGTCGCGGCTTGCACAAACTTAACTAGAAACGAAACTCTCAACGGAAAGAAATAAAAGGGATTAAAGAAAAAAACAGAAGTGGAATGATCTCCTCATGTTTCCTTTAGATGAGGAGGCTGGCATGCAGGCCAGGCGGCGTCGAGACGCGGCGTGAGGGACGTAAGAGAGCTTATAGTAAAGAGATAAGAGAGAGATTTGAGGGTGTCCTTGAGTTTTTAAACTCAGCCTTTGGACACCTCCCAAAATGATGTCTTGACCAATTAGAACATTGGCTGAACTCCGGTGGGCTGCTGGTTTCACCTTCCAAACCACAAATCACAATGTTATCTTATTAGTCCCGTGATCCCAAATTCCCGCTCTTTGCAGAGATAAATTTGGACATGATTTCTATAACAAGACTATAATACATTTCGCAAAGAATTGAATTACAGGAACATTTTGAGAATGCGATTTCCAACTCGGACATATCAAACATCAATATAAACCATTAAACTATTCAAGAGTTATCAAAAGGGACATACACAATGAGTGATTAAAACATAATAGACAAATGTATGGGTTACATATATGAATAGGAAATTATGCAGAGAAATGATGAGTTGCTCATGAGTCCTTTAAGCATAATTTTGGGTGCATATGTACATCAATAGACAGTTTTCTGTGCCCTTTTGTGAGGGTCTGTTCTCTAAGCTGGGAGGTCAAAAGTTTAGGGAAGGAATTTCCGTTGTGTCCTGTGTGTGGGGGAAAACCAACCATATCGCTAATGACTTTAATCATGTGATGTTCAAAATGTGCATCTCTTTGACCATTAATCTTGGTTACTTGCTCCAAATTTGACAATCTCCTTATTCGAAGGATTTGATTATGAAGAAGTGTCTTTGTGTTAATTTTGCAAGTTCTTGGTTAGTTAGGTCTGCTTCAGGCTGGCGTTCTGGCGTCAGGCTATGAAACGTCAGATTTATGACGGAGGCCTCTTGTGGAATTTGAGTGTGTAGATGTAAAAGTGTTTTAACTTCTGATCGAGTCTCCTAAATTGTCTGATTCTCGCTGAAATACTACAATTCTGAGTCTCTAGCTCCACAAGAGAGAGACACTAACAGACACAACCATTCTGAGCCTACTGTCCAGAGAGACAGAAACAGACGCTCCACGCTTCGAGTCTCCAGCTTTGAGGCAGCAGCAGATACGACCACGTTCTGTCTGTAAGGAAAGAGATATTTTCCACGTTCAGAGTCTTCGTCCAGCGAGGCAACCACAGATGCAGCACGTCCTAAGTCTCCATCCGAGAGAGACAAAGCGGATTGACCAAGTTCTGTGTCTCTAGCCGAGAGAGGCAGAAGACCAACAGACATTTGCAACAAGGTTAAGCTCCAGCAAGCAAACCTTCACTTCAGGCGCCTTTGCTTGCGTGTTCCAATCTAAGGGCCTTCAGCACCTACACCAGGGCCACATCTGCGTGTTCCAGATCTTAGGACCCTTTGGTGCTCCAGGAGATCAGCATCCTACAGCGCTTCATGCTCAAGGCTGTCGAAACGGATTCCTGCTCCTTTTCCCACTGACTGCTGGAACCAGTGGAAGAATTCACCGCCACCGGACTGCTCAATCAACCACAGAGAACGTAAATATCACTTCCAATCCTCTTCCAGAGACCTTGGCATTGTTGTGTACTATCAGTATTTGTTTTTTCTAATTTACATTAGATATTGTATAGCTGATTGCAGTTGATAACAAATAATAGCTCGTTTATTTGTTTGATGCATAATAAGGTTCTTTACCTTATTTGTTTTGGAGTAGCAACAGTTTATCTTTCCATAAGATAACATAGCTATGACATAGTAACACCCAACTGAATCACATTTTATGCATCTTATGCACTTTATTCCTTTTGCATTTATTGTATTCATTTAATAGTTGATTACTCTTTTCAATCATTTGTTAATAAATATATTTTATTACACTTGTGTCTTCCTTGTGTTGATAATACAGTGAGAGGTTCTACAAGCTAGATATCCCACCAATCTTTCTTATGTGATGTACTCATAGCCGCACATTAAGTGACATGTGATCCAAGAATCATAACGTCATCGGTGATACGAGTACCCATCACTGCACTATTTCGCTTTCCTAGTGGGCGAAAGCAGAACTCACTACATAATTGGCATCCCTAGGTGGGCCAAGTTAAAATGAGATGAGTCTCCTGTAAAATTCACTACACGTGACGCCGGTGTATTCTGAGGGATCACAGAAAATACTTTGACACAGGAAAGACATGATCAGTAGGGGGCAGTCATGTAACGCTCTGAACTGAAGCGGCAGCAAGCATCGCTGCAAGCTAAAAGACTCCTTTGTACGGTGACCTGGAGGGGACATCTTCGGTTCACTTATGTTTGTCGTGGGAACGACATAAACTCATGGGAACGTCATATAAACTCGTGGGAACGTCATATTATGTCGTGGCCACGAGATGCATTGATGAGGGAACGAGATTCATTTCTCGTGTCCACGACTACTTATATTGAGGAAACAACATGCATTTCTCATGGCCACGAGTTTAATGCATAAACAAACCTGCGTGACCATAGTAACCCAGGATTATCAGAGATAGGTTTATTAATATTTTATTTTGAGTTAAGAAATGATTATATTAATTGTTATAGAAATTAACACAATATTAAGTTACAATATTAATACAATATTAAGTTATATGCGAATGCTGTCTGTGCGCGATGTAGACAGCATTCAAAAGTTTATCATGAATAAATATTACATAAAGTACTTCAAATTAAATAGCCCTGCAAGAAACATTTTATGCATCCCACAGTCTTATCCATTAACTGATCCTCTTTTTTCCATAATAATTGTATTATTCGTTTAATAATACAATTTGTCTTCATCAAAATGAAGGTGAAAATAACAAATATAAACGAATAATACAAATATTACGGAAAAAAAGAAGGCCAGTTAATGGACAAGACTGTGGGATGCATAAAATGTTTCTTGTTGGGCTATTTAATTTGAAGTACTTTATGTAATATTTATTCATGATAAACTTGTGAATTCTGTCTACATCGCGCACAGACAGCATTCGCATATACAGCATCGCCTATATAATTTAATATTGTATTAATTTCTATAACAATTAATATAGTAATTTCTTAACTCAAAACAAAATATTAATAAACCTATCTCTGACAATCCTGGGTTACTATGGCCAGGCAGGTTTGTTTATGCATTAAACTCGTGGCCACGAGAAATGCATGTTTCCTCAACATAAGAAGACTTGGCCACGAGAAATGGATGTCGTTCCCTCATCATTGCATCTCGTGGTCATGACATAAGGATGTTGTTTTCTTCGACAAAATTATCTCGTGCCTACGACATAATATGACGTTCCCACGAGTTTATATCTCGTGGCCACGACAAACAGTGCCGGCCCGTCCAACAGGCGATACAGGCGGTCGTCTAGGGCCCCGTCTTAAGGGGAGGGCCCCGCGGTCATTTGAGTTTTTAGGTGCGTTCGAATTGAAGTTGCGCTGCGCAGTAAGCTCCATGTTTAAAACCAGAGCTATAGAACGCAGACAGTTCTGCAAGCTTTCAAATCGTTCTTGCGACCATACACCGATCAGTGTGCGCAACGCAACTTCAAGCCGCACACACCTTCTGTCTACATAACTGGGGTGACGCACCAGAGCTGTACAGTGCGGCATTTGTGTCGAACGTATGGAAAAATCAGTCATAAAATCGTTCAAATTTACCTCAATAGAACGCGTGCATGAATTTTTGCATGGGTTTAAGTCTGTTTACAAACCTGCTGTCTAAAGAGAACATTTTAATAACATCAGTCGATTGTTTGAAATAACTTTCTTTTGTGATCTGACATGGTTTCACATCACAGAATAAGGCAAAATCCTTATTTAATATAGGCTAGTATATTCCAGAGCTCTGATCAGCTTTCCTATAGCCTATTTCAAGGACAAGGACAATTATTTTACAACGAATCAATCAATAAAATGGTATAAAAGAGATTTTTTTTTTTTTTTATTTAGTTCATTAAGATAAACGTTTGGAGCATTTTTGATCATTAAATATAAGTTTTTTATTTTTATTTTTTTAATGAACAGCGCCCAGCGGAAGACTGATCATAGTCTGTTTGATCAGTTTGCCTTCTCAAATCATCACAACCTATTTTTGAAATGCATCCGGGTTTAAACCCCCCCCCCCCCCCCCCCCTGGAGCCAAGCCCGCTCTTCTCACCTTCATTCATATTCATGGGGGAAGGTGAAAGGTGAAATGGCAAGTTTAAAAAGTTTAAAAGTGACACGAACGACCCCCTCTCATAAATAATTGTGAGGTTAGATCTTGTAATCTGAAGGGTTGTGAAAGCCGTAAAGTATTGCCAGGGTTCAAAGTCCAAAACGCAAGGAATATCTGCGCTGTTACTCATTTGTTGCACAGCATTTTATGAATCGCATACAATTAAAATACAATGCTCTGCAGTTTTTAGTTTAATTTAATTTATGCCTTTATTCTCAAAATAGACTATTAGGATCTCATATTGCTACATCTTTGTACACATCAATATGGCAACGACTTTACAACGAAACGACTTTTTATTATTTTCATCATTATTTTATGTTTTTGATAACAGCAGATTCAACAACAACAATGCCAAAAAAGCTTATTTATTCAAGTAACCAGAAATGTACATTATATTTTCATTTTTCACTTTAACCAATGATTAGACATTTTTAAACAACTTTAGACATTGTTACATTCCAGTATGTCCACCCTGACGCTCCACCACAGCCGGAAGAACTTCGGTTTAACTGTAAACAGTCACTTTTCCTTAAATTATTTTTTTTTTTAGAAAAAAAAAGGGCATGGGCAGCGCGCCATCATGATGTACAGCACCAAAATCGCAAACACAAATCAAAATAATACAAAATAATAATAATAATAATAAATTAAATTAAATAAAAAAATTAACTCTATAAAAACTATAGTTTAAATTTCTCCTCTCTACTCAAATCAATTGTCAGTGTATCTAAAATTGTATATATTAAAAAAAGAGAAAGACGAACTACCTCTCAGACATATCTTAATTTGATGTTGCTTTAAAACGTTGAAATGTATGATGTATTTTGTTCTGAAGATGAAAGTTGTCGAGTTATTTAACTGCCTGCGCCGCCGGCATTATTACTTGATTTTTCCCCCTTTATTAAAGTGGATACAGCTTTGAATACTCGTTCAAGAATAAGGCATTGTTCAAAACTATGCTATTTTACATATTTCTTTTGTGTGTACAATCACAATAAAAAAAACAGATGTGTAGGCCTATTTGGAAAAAAAAAATGGAAACAAGATGCTTGTTTAAGAGCGTGTCACTAAAATTGCCTGAAATTCTGCATATAGGCTGCTACTTGTTAATTTTATTTTCTTTCGTTTTGTTAATTTATTATTCATTCAGAAAAATATATTTCGCATATGGGCCTATTTTATTTATCATTATATATAGCTTTATTAGGTTTTTCTCTGTGCACAAGCTCTGTGCGTGACGTTCTGATGTTTATGCTGCTTCTTACTTGTGTACAATTAATCCCTGAAAACGAATTTAGCTGTTTTTAATGTGTCACAGATGCACCTGCTTATGAATAGCTTTTTGCTGTTTGTTTGAACCATACCTTCAGTCAAGACGGAATCATTGAACTATTGTTAACAATGGTGTTTGTGACCAACACTCCCTAGAGCTGGCCATGGTGTTTGGCTACAGAATGTTGTTCCTTGTGCCACCTGGTGGATATTATATGAAGCGCAACAACGGTTTTAAAAAAAATCTGAAAAAGTGTCTGCAGGTAGACCCGTGATCACGCGTGCCGAATTGCAGGCTGCCGTGTGAAAATAGACGCATTTTTAATGGCCAGATCTGTAGAGTAATAGTATTCACATATTCACAGATCACAGTGGATAGGGTCAGTGGTGCTATAACATAAAAGTAGGCATTATTCTCTTGCTGTAGAAGCAGTCTCATTTGACATAAGATGGACTAAATATATCTAAAGAACTCATAACATCCAAACAAGCCAATAAAGAATTGAACAATTAGAAAGATCCTTTGTCTTTTAGCCAAATGTTGTGCATATGAAATGGGTGTTATAGACATAGCTGAACCATCGTCATTTAGGAATAAGATTGTGTGGGTGTTTGAAGCGAGATCTTTTAACAATTAATGGTGTAGTTCTACCTCTTTGCGCATAATACACTTATATTGTGATTTACAGTTTAAAATTGCATTGTTAAACAGTATGATATCTGAACATGAAAAGCACTAGAAAATATAACTGCAAGTAGCAACGACAGGCACAAGAAGCGATTCCACCATAAACTGGTGTTTTTAGAAAACACTGTGCAATATGCATTTAAGTGAGTAAATATAATAGGATTATGTCAGTTTCATTTGAACCACAATAAACACATCCATGTTTATCCACCCCGACCAAACATACAACAATAATCTGATCTAAAGCAGCATGTAAAGATATGAGAGACTTCCTGTTTTATTTTTTTTAATACATTGTTACGGCAACACTGCATCTATCTTTGGCATCTTCGGTGTCTTAGCATAATTTTGAAAAGATTTAAAAAATAATTTTCAAAAAATCTACATTAAATCAAATGTCTCACTTCCTGTTGGGTAAAGCTAATGACTATACTTTTTAAAAGTTGTGCAGCTTGATAAACAATAGTATGTATTCAATATATGTATTGGTGACTGTAGGAAAAACGAATTCCACCACTTTAGTCAAACGGTGGTGCAAAAGAGACCTTCTATGCCTGTTTCTTTTTGCCTGTGCCTAACAGCCAGAAACTCTGGGTCATATTTGAAATCAATTAAATCTGACAACAACTGTCTCATAAAAGTTGTTTTCTATGCTTAAATGACATTTTAAAAATCCTGGTTTTTTTAGGCTGAACGAGTAAATGTGCATGTGCAGTTATATGCTTGCATTTCAGAACACTGTTTCTATAACAGCCGGAGCTTTCAACAGACTTTAATTCCATATTGTGCATTGCACTTTCTCTTACTTAATGTATAGTTGTATGCTCTACAGTCGTGGCCAAAAGTTTTGAGAATTACATAAATATTGGAAATTGGAAAAGTTGCTGCTTAAATTTTTATAATAGCAATCTGCATATACTCCAGAATGTTATGAAGAGTGATCAGATGAATTGCATAGTCCTTCTTTGCCATGAAAATGTAATCGTCTTGTTAACTCAGGTGAGAATGTTGACGAGCACAAGGCTGGAGATCATTATGTCAGGCTGATTGGATTAGAATGGCAGACTTGACATGTTAAAAGGAGGGTGCTGCTTGAAATCATTGTTCTTCCATTGTTAACCATGGTGACCTGCAAAGAAACGTGTGCAGCCATCATTGCGTTGCATAAAAATGGCTTCACAGGCAAGGATATTGTGGATACTAAGATTGCACCTAAATCAACAATTTATAGGATCATCAAGAACTTCAAGGAAAGAGGTTCAATTCTTGTTAAGAAGGCTTCAGGGCGTCCAAGAAAGTCCAGCAAGCGCCAGGATCGTCTCCTGAAGAGGATTCAGCTGCGGGATCGGAGTGCCACCAGTGCAGAGCTTGCTCAGGAATGGCAGCAGCGAGGTGTGAGCACATCTGCATGCACAGTGAGGCGAAGACTTTTGGAAGATGGCCTGGTTTCAAGAAGGGCAGCAAAGAAGCCACTTCTCTCCAAAAAAAAAAAAACATCAGGGACAGATTGATCTTCTGCAAAAAGTATGGCGAATGGACTGCTGAGGACTGGGGCAAAGTCATATTCTCCGATGAAGCCTCTTTTCGATTGTTTGGGGCATCTGGAAGAAGGCTTGCCCGGAGAAGAAAAGGTGAGCGCTACCATCAGTCCTGTGTCATGCCAACAGTAAAGCATCCTGAGACCATTCATGTGTGGGGTTGCTTCTCATCCAAGGGAGTGGGCTCACTCACAATTTTGCCCCAAAACACAGCCATGAATAAAGAATGGTACCAAAACACCCTCCAACAGCAACTTCTTCCAACAATCCAACAACAGTTTGGTGAAGAACAATGCATTTTCCAGCACGATGGAGCACCGTGCCATAAGGCAAAAGTTATAACTAAGTGGCTCGGGGACCAAAATGTTGAAATTTTGGGTCCATGGCCTGGAAACTCCCCAGATCTTAATCCCATTGAGAACATGTGGTCAATCCTCAAGAGGCGGGTGGACAAACAAAAACCCACTAATTCTGACAAACTCCAAGAAGTGATTATGAAAGAATGGGTTGCTATCAGTCAGGATTTGGCCCAGAAGTTGATTGAGAACATGCCCAGTCGAATTGCAGAGGTCCTGAAAAAGAAGGGCCAACACTGCAAATACTGACTCTTTGCATAAAATGTCATGTAATTGCCGATAAAAGCCTTTGAAACATATGAAGTGCTTGTAATCATATTTCAGTACATCACAGAAACAACTGAAACAAAGATCTAAAAGCAGTTTAGCAGCAAACTTTGTGAAAACTAATATTTGTGTTATTCTCAAAACTTTTGGCCACTACTGTATATTGTGTGACAAATGTCATGAACAGCACCAAACAAAATGGAAACAAGCACAATGATTTCAGTCTATTATATTTACGTAATGTAAAATCCATTGTAAATTAATGTAATAGTCTGTTTGCTTTGTTTGTTTGTTTGTTTTCAACTTTTCACTTTTTTTTCAAAATTTTACACACAAATCCAAAAATTGCACAAACAAAATGCTAAATGCTTTATATCTTCCAAAATAAAGCACTACATTCAAAATCTTAAAAGCAAAATCATTTGTCTTATGTTGCAAACACTTTTGCCATAATATTGTATTTTTAAATATATCACACAAGATACACAGATAATGTTTTTTAAAGAAGTCTCTTCTGCTTACCAAGCCTGCATTTATTTTATCCAAAGTACAGCAAAAACAGAAGTCATTCTAATATTCTGATTTGCTTCTCTAATAATAATAATAATAATAATAATAATTATTATTATTATTATTATTATTTATTTTTATTTTTTTTTTATTATTATGTTAAAAACAGCTGAGTATAATTTTTTTCAGTTTTTTTTTGTGAATAGAAATTTGGGAAGAACAGCATTAATCTAAAATCTTTTGTAACATAAATGTCTTTATCATGATTTATTTAATATAAAATTGTGTTCAGTGTACAATTGTGTATAATGTTACAAAAGCTTTTTATTTCAGATACATGCTGATCTTTCTATTCATCACAAAGTCCTGAAAGTACTGTACTGTTTTGTTTTAAATATTTATTATAATAATAAAAATTATTATAATAATGTTTTTTGAACAGAAAATCGACGTATTAGAAAGATTTCTGAAGGATTGTGTGACTGATAACTGGAGTAATGATGCTGTAAATTTAGCTTTTTGTATATATTACAATATATTATGTTTTAAAATATATTCAAATAGAAATCAGTTCTTTTAAAAAGTAAAAATATTTTACAGCATTACTGTTTTTGCTGTATTTTGGATCACATAAATGCAGGATTGGTAAGCAGAAGAGAATAATAAAAAATAAAAAAAACATTAAACTTACTGTTCAAAAATTGACAACGTGTAGTTGGACAGAAACCAAACATAATTTTGAAAAAGGTCATTATTCCAAAGCCTATTCCAAGGCCTATTCTAAAGCCATGATTGGTTAGTGTTAAGTAAAGCAATGAGTGTTTGCACAAGTGAGGAGTTAGTGTGAAGCACTGATGAATTAGTGTGGCATTTTGATTGGTTGTTAAAAAAAAAAAAAATTCAAGATGCGTCCTGTTAGATTTGTGTGTGTTGCATAGAGAATTGTGTTGTGTTTTGCAAAAAGTGTTTTAACTCAAAGGAAGAGAATTAGTGTATGGTTTTGCAGATTTGGTGTGTGGTTCTGGTGTTTGAGTGTCTGGTTTCAGAAATTGTGTGACAAGTAAAGATTTTGTGTGTAAGCAGTGTGTAACTGTGTCTTGGGTATTAATAACGATTCAGAAAAGATAAATCACTGTCCGGCCAACTTGAATTTTGCTTTGGAGATTTTTCAGTAGTACGCACACTATGAGTGTATATGCATATGAGCGCACACTTTGTCTTGGCCTTGTTTAACATTCTCTGCCACTGAATTACAAGCCAAGCCTTCACTTCATACAAGAGAAAACATTTTAGTGGAAAATCAGTGTGTTCAGGCTGAACTTTCAAGACTAAGTTTGTTTAAACTTGCACCGTAGTGAGTGATCTGAAGTAAAAATTTAGTTAGCCTTTTTTGTTTGGCTCAATGTTGCTTGCTTTCTGGAAAATGTTATGCTATTAGATAAAACTATCTGAGGAATGAACTCCTTAAATCAGTGCCTCTGAAACCTGTCCTGGAGACCTCACCACTGCACATTTTGTATTTCTCCCTCATCTAACAATGAGTCATACAAGATTTGTATTTTGTGTGTCCCATGAAATTCCACAGTTTCTTCAGAAGGTGCAAAAATAGTTCCGTTTAAAATATGGCCTCTTTTTCTCCAGGCGTTTCTCATCCTGTGGCACTGGTTCCTCTGACAGAGGAGAATGAGGATGCTATGGAGAACAGGACTTTCCAAAAACTTCTACGATCAGTTGGTATCCGTGCACCCACAGATGGTCAGGTTAGTCTGGGCTTTTTTGTTTCTCATTCTCAGCCTCACACTTAAACTGTCACAAGTATAGTCTATTTTCAGAAGCTTCCATATTGTTATAATAGTGATTATTTGAGGACACTATGCTGTAATCTTATTCAATGTGTTATTCATCAGGAATCTTTCTGGAGAATTTCTTCCAGTCTGAGCGTGTATCAGCTCAGGACATTTGCAGCATCTCTTGACCTGGTTGAAGAGAGTGCAGCTAAGGGGGACTCTGAGGGAAATGAGCAGAACAGTCTTTCTGTTGAGATGGAGGATGATGATAATCAAGAGATGAGAGCTCAAGCACTGAGAGCTTTGCTGTTGTCACGCCAGAGGAAATGTACCCCTTCTAATTTAAAGGGTAAGCATGCAACATTTGTGTTGATGCCAATGTTGTAACTTTTTTTAGAGGCCAAACATTGACGTTTTAAATGCATAATTGCAGCTATGTTGAAACTACATTTCACCATGTGAACTATACTAGTCAACATTTGAAGTGGATCAAAACCTTTCATCAAAGATGTCATTAAAAACCAACACAATACCCGTTCTTGTCTTAGGACAACTTTGATTAACTTTTTTGAGCCACTTCAAATGTTGACTACTGTATTTTAAGCACTTATTTATTTGGTAATTACAATTTAGGTGATTTAAATTGTTTACTCTGTATTTAGAAGACTCTCCATCATGTGAGGGCAGTTCTGATACTGTGGAACAAAGGTTAGTGCCATTATTGATGTACTTCTTTATGTGATGTACTTTCTTCTGATGTGACTTACGTTTGTGAAGGTTAACGTTAAACATGACTTTCTTCACATTTGTACTCAATGTGATTTTGATTATTTGTGTTCAAGTGATCGTATAGAGGAGAAAACGTCAAAGAAGAGAAGAAGAGTGTTGGATGATGATGATGATGATCAGAGAGGTAATGAACAGCATCTCAAAAGCTGATCTAGAATTCCAACAAAAAATCTTTTTTTTGTTTTGTTTTTTACAAAATGAGATACATGCTACAAGTTCAATTTCAGACCCTATATAACATCAAAATGTTATTTGAAACATTAATCTTAACATTAATTTATAAATTTGATTGCATGCATACAACCTCTGAGCATCATTAAACATGAAAATACACCTACAAGCCACTTTTGTGTTCTTCTGTCCCACCTCTGTAGTACAAATGAATTTTGTTAATATTGATTTCATTTGATTGGTAACTTATTCTTATGCTATTTGTTATTATTCTGTTGTTTTAATTAGAAATGTAAAAAAAATGACATAAAAGATTACATACTTTAAATAAAGTTGGCAAAAATGGCATTACAAAGGTAAAAACAATATTCCCCTGTAAATTACTTTGAGTCAAATATCACCTCGTAATAGGAAGGCTTATTTTGAAGTGTTTCTAACTTAAACTGAGATTGCTTGTATTTTATTTCAGGACTTTGACATACATTTTTAGAGTGTTGTTTAAGCACTATTCAGGGGAAACAGCAGTGTTATAGAGGTATATAGACAGGATGCGACCCACCCCCTCTGGTCTATCCATCCCTGCCTCTGCTAAATTTCTTTTATCCCCGGTGGGGATAACACATCCCGTGAAGCTGCTCCTATGTTTCGTTCTGAATCAAATTATTCACCATACATACTTTTAAGTTCCGTTTTGAATCAAATGATTCGCGATACGCGCATTAAAGTCCCGTTCTGAATCAAATGATTTGTGATCCGATTGGAGCACTTTGAAACAGTGAATCATTTTGCGGTGCGGTGGTTTACTAATTCGTAAATAGTTTCAAATAGTTACAAAATGCTCCGTTGATACTTTGCTCACTTTCTCTGTATAATTTATTTGTTGTTTGAAATGAAATCATTACAATTAATAGGCCTAATTTACAATGTTTTTTTTTTTTTTTTTTATTGTGACGTTAGACAGAAAAGCGGGTATATAATATGCGTTGTTAACAGATTACACTAACAGTTTTTTTCAACCTCCGCCTATGGAGAGAGAAAAAAAGGTTTTAAAAGCACCCCCCCCCCCTGCTTTTTTTTACAAATCACACCCTGTATATAGATATACAATGGGTCTGATCAGAAGGTAAAAGTTATTTCCACATTGAAGTGGTTAAATCGGAGGTATTCAACCCTAACATGTTGCTATAAATACAACTCTTTATGTGCTCCCTTGACATTATACTTAGAGACTATATTGCTTATATATATATTTTTTTTTTTACTTAAATTTCCTTTAGTTGTTCTTAAAAAGGTCTTTAAAAAAAAGTCTTAAATCAACCCTCATAAAACCTGCAGAATCCTTGTAAGTAGTACATAGAAACAACCATGAAGTGTACATATACTGTATAAGCATCACTCAAATAAAAAAAACATAGCAGAAGAAATACAACACTGAAAGTTTGCCAAAGCAGCGTGAAGAGTCACCTTTTCTGCTTTGCTATTGGTTATAGTATGAAATAAACATGACTCAACCTCAGAAGGCATGTTGAAAGATACCATACAAATTACTGAAAGGTGTCATGCTTCATGTAATTGTTCACTCAGTCATTCAGTGTCCATAAATTGTTAGTTCACAAGAGAAATAAACTCCAGGGAGAAGCATTTGGCTTTTACTGAATTAATTAAATTTAATTTAATGTATGTTTGTTTTTTAATTTGTCTTTATGGGGTATAGGGTGTGTATTTTGAATACATCAATGAATGAATGGGCATTTGTGTATGGGTTTATAATGTTATAAAGATTTTTACATAAAAAACATCATGTAAAAGTAATAGGCGATTTTCTGTAGGGCTGTGCAAAAATATCGATACAAATAACTATCGCGATAATTTCTTTTACGATAGTGTATCGATAGTCCAACCTCAAGTATCGATCCAAGTTGTGCCAAACGACCTCCTCCTCCGCTCCAGTAGATGTTGCTAACTCGCTATGAACAAAACGCAAAGCAGTACGGTATCAGAAGTAAGCAAGAGTGAGCATGGTGGGAAATATAAAAGCGCCTCCAGCTTTTAGAGCTGACGTGTGGCTGCACTTTGGTTTTAATACTATACCAGGGTGTACTGAACTGGACAAAAAAAAAAAAGCCATTTGTAAGCTTTGCAAATCCAGTGTTTCCCCTACCATTTTCTTAGGGGGGCGGCCCACCCCCTTGAACGTCAAGTTCATTTTATTTTTGATATAACGCCAGATCACAATAGAAGTCATTTAAGGTTATCTTTCCTATAGAACAGGTCTAAACATTGTTCTTTTATTAAACAAGCTAAACTGCCGTATGTTATTTATCTTATTTACACAAAGGCATGTCATTTCTGTCTCTACATGGTCGCGCGTTTACAATGTCTCCTCCGCGAAAACACAGACGTGATCGCAGACTCCATTCATAAAAAGCGAATCTACTATAGCGCGGAATGCCACCAAATCGTCGATTTTTGGATTTATAATTCAAGAGTTGGTCTGTCACTTAATTCAAATTGCAATATGGATTAGTGTCTGTCAAAACTGAAATGCAAAAAGACCGTTTCAATATGAATCCTGCATGTTTCGTTTGCCTCTGTATGTATGAATGGTGGAGACGCGTGGTTTTTTTTTGTTTGTTTTTTTTGTTTTTTTTTATAACTACGCGCATAGTGAAGCACGCGCGATGCTCCTGCTAATTTTTGGCCTTTGCATCTCACATGAACAGATAAACTTAATCTCCAAAGCTGCTGTGAGTGTCACTTTTACCATTTCATTTGAGAAAGCATCATATCATACTATACACACAGAAACTTCACGGCAACCTGTCACGGCAACCTGTCTTGTATTACTTTTGTACAGTATAATGTAAGTGTTTATATATTCCTATTTAAATAATTTACATAAAACAATATATATGATAAAAATAAATATTACAACAAGATTAACCACTTTATTGTAGGAAAAAAAACAATTATTATTTAAATGTTTTAAACTGAATATATTTTTTCTTCCATGTATTGATTTTAACAGTAAACCTCTGTTTGTTTGCCAAAAATTAAAAGGTTTATTTTTCATTTGATTAAAAATAAATAAATGTTTATGCTTTCATTTGATTATCAGAAAAATTAAAACACAAAAAAAAAAAAAAAAAAAAAAAAAGATTGTTGAGCCCTATTGTTCAAAATGTTAAAATAGAGAGTTTTGGACTTATTTTTTCACTGAAATAAATGTTTTCGTTATTACACAAAGTAGGCTAAAGTGTTGGGAAAAACGTTGGCTACTCTGTTCAATCACACTGCAATTCTAATGAATTGGAATGGATGGAAAATAAATTGGAATTGGAATTTTAATTCGTCTGCCGACTTTATCAAGTTGTCAATGTGACATGCATACTAATACAAACTATTGCAATATATCACAATATTTATTGTATCGCAATATATTGTGATATATTGTATCGTGACCCATGTATTGTGATATGTATCGTATCGTGAGGCCCTTGCCAATACACAGCCCTAATTTTCTGTCCTTGTTTTGACCCCCCTCATCGGAACGCTCTGTTTGAATAGGCGTGGTGGAATGTAGACTTGGAATTATACGCCCACTGGTATGATTCGGAACGCTCTGTTTGAATAGGCGTGGTGGAATGTAGACTTGGAATTATACGCCCACTGGTATGATTCGGAACGCTCTGTTTGAATAGGCGTGGTGGAATGTAGACTTGGAATTATACGCCCACTGGTATGATTGGGTAACACTTGTGTATGTTTGACAGCCTACATCCTTCATAGATAAACGCTGCTGTGATTTAGGTTCAAATGCATAAATACATAAATCAAAGGTAAAGCAATGCAAAGACCGTTTTGGACCTTACATTTGCCTCTCGTTATTTACGCTACATTAGTGAATTGGTGGGCGGGGCTAAACAGGTAGTGATGTAGAAGCAGGTGTTGATCATCTTCTGTGGAGGCAGTGTTTCGCAACATTATTACGTCATAAAATGTGGCACATTCAACAACCATTTTACAAGTCATTTTTGGCAGACTGGCTTCAATATAAGCTGTTTTTAGACTAACGTGAAAGTTTTGTCTTCTGAAACTTACAGGTTGTTTTATAGTACAATGACCTCCTATGTGGCAAAAGGTCAATGGAATTTTGGTTTCTCAGTTTATGTCCCCTATAAAGCAGTTTGAAATTAGGCAGGTCCAGAGAAGTAGCTTTTATACTTGTAAACCTATATTGCTTGTTCACAATGGTTAAGAAAAAAGATGCAGTGACTGGATTGGACTGACATGTTTTAATTAATATTTATTTTTAAACAAATGTAAGATGAGTTATTTAAGGTCTTCGTAAAATTTTGATATGTGTACCAAATAAATAAAAACATCTAGAATTGCTGTGCAAAGTGTGTGCAATTCCTCAGTTTATCTAGGTGACTTATTTCTTTCTTTCTCTCTCCCATAGATATTTCGGATGTGGATCCTTTATCCAGGAATAACATCGGTTCAGACCAAGAGAGTCCTGCTGCCCCAGCTAAGCGCAGATATAAGAGAGTGTTTAGTGATGAAGAGGAAGATAACTAGAAATGAATACACCGCAATACTATACCCCCCCCCCCCTTTTTGCATTTTAACTGAATTATTACAAAGTCCTGTCTTTTTCTACCTTTTTACCATCTACCTTTTTTTCTTGTGTGTAGTTACCCAGCAAAAGAAACGTTGGCAATAGTTGTGGTGTTTTTTTACTATTTTGGGAAGTCTTTGTGAATGTAATTTCAAAAGTCTAGTTTTACATGCTTTTTGGTTTAGGAACTTAATACACCAGCATTCTCCTTCTTCACTGGTAGTAACAAAAATTGCTGTCTTGTCTCATATTCTAGGCTTTGGCTCTGTGTTCACAGTTGACTAATTCTTATATAAAGTAACTGACTATGCTCTTTGTACGTTAATAAAATGTATTGTATGAAACTATGAGCTTTGTAATATTTGACAGACAAATGTGCATATTTGGCGATCATAATTTTATTGCAGTTCAGTCATTCTTGAGACATGGGACAAAACATGTCCACCAATTATAACTGCTATTAGTTTTAAAAATAAAACATATTTTCAATTGTAAATGCTATGGGGATTAATAATAGAATGTATTTAACACAATTATCCCCTTCAATTTCATTTGCTCATTATTATGTGAAATCTATGACACTTATTGTCTTCTCACTACATCTAAAACTGTGTGTCCACAGAGAAGGGTTTATTCATTCATATGCTATAAAATGGATTAAAAAAAAATTTAATGATGAAAAAGACCTTGTTTTATCAAAGGCAACACTTAATATCTCATATTAAAGCAAGGTTGTTTTTCAGTCAGACATGTGTTTAATAAGGTTTCGAAGGTGTGTCCTCACTTTTTGTCAACACCGTCAGACATTACGTAAATGTAATAAAATCAGGGAATATCAGGGGCTATCACTTTGAAAGGACCCCCTTGCCACAGTCCTCTTCTGCAGATTACATCAATGTCACACAGGCTCTGCTAAGTTTTATAGTTTTAGAATATTTTAATTCTAATGTTAATATTTCGTGTGTCACAACTATGATATGTCAACACAAAACATCCAATTTCTGAGAAAATTATTTGAAATCTTCAAACCATTTTATTCTCCTGAAGCAGGTTCCATTAGCCTCTAGCATCAACAGAAAAAAAACAAAATGTCTACTACATGAACTCCATTAGTTTTGTGAAAGAAATGGCAAATTTGTCAACACCGTCAGATGTCACCACCGTAAGATTTTGTGTTCCAATAATATATCAAAATACTTAAATGTGACTCTTGAATAGAAGCTTTATAAACAATAACATACTCACTGTTTGTTGTGGTTGTTTTAATACAGTAATTAATTGATTCAAGGTTTTTGATAGTTAAAATGACTACAAATTCAGGTTTTGGTCAACACCGTCAGATGTGTCAACTCCGTCAGTTCTGTCACCTCCATCAGATGAATATTTTGATGATATTTCATTATGATATTTTATATTTGTTGTGGAATTGTTGGTCACATGTGAAAGTGTAATCTGTCTACTAACATGAGAATGTGTTTTGAAATGTTAAAAACATCTAGAAAGCTGTTAAAGATAAAGTTGAAATTATATTACACATCCCAAGTTAAAAAACACATTTTTTTAAAAAAAAGAGAAAAGTTGGGAGGTTGTATCAAAGCATAGCTCAGTAGCTTAGTACATATAAGATACATAAATGTAGTTTCCTTTGAGTATAAAGTTTTATTTTTTCAATTTTGCACCCTGTTTTATCCCACCTCTCAAGAATGACTGAGTTGCGACTGCTGTCTGGGTTTGTTTGGTTTAATTTCTTTTTATACTAAGTCACATTAGTCAGTGTGTGAACCGTCCAAAGCCTTGTGCCTTTTTTAAATAAAAGTAACAAAATTGGTGTTATTTCAGGGTGAGAATCAATGGGTCATAGAAAGTAGCCTGCTAATAATATTGTTTTGATATGGGTTTAGAGAGCATACACAACAGACATGTTCTAGGTTTTCGACCAACCACTTGTTTATTATTTGCGCCACCCTGTGGCTTCCACGTGAACTGCATCATAATCAAAATGAATTATTTACATATCATGACAAATATGAAGCTTTACCTGTCATTTTTTTATAGCACTGACTGATTTTCAATAGTCTTTTTGGCCACCCCTAAAATGGACCATACCAGGGGTCTCCAAACTCTGTCCAGGAGGGCTAGTATCCTGCAGAGTTTAGCTCTAACCTTAATTAAACACACCTGAACCAGTTAATCAATGTCTAACTACAGGGTTCTTACGGGTCCTTGAAATATTTGAAAGTTTGTGCTTTACGTATTGTTTCCTGCATGAGGTACTTTTGTGTTGTACGTTGCCATGATGTTCACGCATCCACAGAACTACTACGATATTACCTCAACGTTTCACAGACACACCATGAAACATTGCAAAAGTAGGCTGAAACCACTACAAAGTAATGCCTTGAAAATGCAAGTTTCAAGATATATTTAGCTCACCAAAGAAGAAAACGTAAAAGCATATTCATATATTTTAAAACATCTGGTTACATGAGCCTGCGCTCTTTTCAATAAAATCCATGCAAAGTTAATATCAGATCATTTTAGAATACAGTATAGGATGTACCAAATATTTTCAGTTTTATGCAAAACAGAATTACGACAAATAGACTTATCAGATCTTTATCATATGGCCAAAAAATGCTTTTTTGCATAATTGTGTTTGACACCTGAAAACTGTAATAATGTGTCTTACAAGGTAACACAATGTAACCTTGCTCTCATTTGAAATGTTTCCACACATTAAGTCCTTGAATTTGAGGGTATTGGACCTGGAACGTCCTTGAAAGTCCTTAAAAGGTCTTTGGGTATCACTTTATAATAAATTTCATTAATAAATAATTAACAAACATTATATAATGTTTAACTAACCATTACTTAATATATATTCACATATCTAGAAATATGAATAATGTGTTTGGTAGTGTTACTACCAATGAACGTATTATACATTAACAAATGATTAACAGATCATTATTTAATGTAAATTGAAATGCTTAAATGTCATCAAACTTTCAATTCATATGATCATGCTTTTTTTTATCTTCAAATGGTTTTGACATGGATTACAATGATTAAAAGTGTCATTAATGCATCATTAACAAACATAATGCTTAATGCATCATTAGTTGATGTTTACAAATGTCATTGAACTTTCAATGCATTTTAAAAATCTGCTAATTATTTTAACAGAAATTATACAATGATTACAAGTTTATTTGTTAATGTACTTTTGAATGCTTACAAATATCATTTAGTTCACATATTAGCTAGTGCTCATTTTTACAAATGTGAAAATATAGCTTAATTAGTAATTTTAAGCACTTCACAAATTATTCATGTTAATATATTCATTAACTCATAATCACAGTAGGTAAAGGTCATATATTTGGTCTTTGTTGTGAATATTTTTACTATTTGCTTAAATGTTACTATTTTGCTTAAATCACTTATTAATCATTTGTTAATGTTTTTTGCAGTGCCCAATCTAAAGTGGAAACTATTCATCAATTGTAAATGTTTATAAACATTTACTAATCATCAGTGCCTTAATGAGCAGTCATTGATTGCACAAAAGTGTCCCAATTGAACAGAATTCAATTCACCGTATTTACACATCTTTACAAATCAGTACAAATCAGTTTTTGCAGTACCCAATCTAAAGTTGAGACTATTCATTATTTGTAAATGTTTGTAAACATTTACATATTGTTTTAGTATCTTTATTGGTACTGGACTTTTAGCTACTGTAACAACGTTTATGTAAAGGGTGGTTGATTCAGTTTAGCTGAATGCTTGGTAAATACATAACACACATTGGCATTTGAGTGCAAAACATACTATTTTGTATCATTAGAATATTCCTTGAATCAGTATTTCAAGAAAATACTTATTTTTTTATTTATCAAAATAATGCAATTAAAAAAAAAAAAAAAAGATTGAATCATGTTGCTTTATAGTCATCAAATTGGCCCCGTACACTGCGGATCCCTTACGCAACCGTTAAACCTACCCATACCACCAAACCTGTCCCTAACCCTACCCGTATCACCCCTCAAAAACAGCAAAAAAAAATTCAAAAGCTTTTAATCATTGTAGAACATCTGTTAAAATGATTTGTAGATTTTCAAGATGTGCATGATCATATGAATTAAAGTTTAATGACATTTGTAAGCATTTTAATTTACATTAAATGTTAATTATTAGGTAATGTTGAATACATTTATTAGTAAACATTAACAAACACATTATTTCACATTTCTAGATATGTGAATATATATTAACTAATGATCTGTTAAGCATTACATAATGTTTGCTAATGATTTATTAATGAAAGTTATTATAAAGTGTTACCGGTCCTTGAATTTGAAGTTAACCAAGATGTGGGAACCCTGTTAGAATAGAATAGAATAGAATAGAATAGAATAGAATGCTTTATTGTCATTGTACACCGAGTACAACGAAATTGCAGAGCTTCCACGTAAGGTGCTTGGTAAATAACACATAAGGAAAATCTTAAAATAAATTAAAAGGTAAAGGTAAATAATTATAGCACTGATGCGGTAGACTTCTAGGCATGCTACAAACTTCCAGGCAGGAATGTTAAAACAAGTTGGAGCTACACTCTGCAGGACACCGGCCCTCAAGAACTGAGTTTGGAGACCCCAGAGCCATACTATCAGGGCTAGCCCTACAGTAGCATTTTGGGGGACCTAAGCAGATTTTCTAAATTCCCTCTTCCCAGGTTCATCCTTAACCTTAGTATTACTATGCATATACAACATTCCCGCCTACTTAACTCTGAGGATTCCCTTAAATTATTTTACAAGACAATATATGAAAAATACTTCTTAAGGGAAAACAAAAAACTTATTGAGAATTCAAACTGTATTCTAATAACTCAAAGGTTGAATAATTTAGCTTTTTAACATTTTCAGCAATTCAACCAAGATTACTTGAATGTTTTTTTTTTTTTTTTTTTTCCATGTTTCAACTCGGGTATTGTTGGTTTACTGAGTGGTTTTTGCAGTGTAGTATCACAGTTCACTGACACAACAGCAGTATCCTGAGGTTGAGCACCCATGCCAGATTGAGATAGCACTTGAGATACAGTTTCAGAACCTCCTTTTGCTGTCAACTGAATAGTTGATCAACTACTTTATTTATAAATCATGAATTATCTTAAAATTGTGTGCAGCTGAATGGTTTCAGATCTCCACCTTGTCATTGACATATAATAGAGTAGTGGTTCTCAGTCCTGGTCCTAGAGTACCCCCAACACTACACTGCATAATCAAACACGTCTGATTTAACTCATGAAGACTCCAAGATCATTAAATGTATGTGTCAGATAAGATACATCAAAAACATTCAGTGTTGGGGGTACTCCAGGACCAGAAATGAGACACACTGCTCTATTATATGTTACTGACATTACTCAGGTGGAGTGTACAAGGTGGAGATCTGAAACCAGTTAGCTGCATGCAGTGTAGTGTTGGGAGTTCTCCAGGACCGGGATTCGGAATCATTACAATAGAGCACCAGTTAACATCCAAAGCTCTAAACACTTCTCTACATCAAAGACCATGATTATATAATATATATTATAAATGAGGCCCCAGGTGTATACAGTGTCTCCCACGTCAAAATAGCAGGTTGTTGCATGTTGATTGTGCTGCTGTTGTTTACCCTGTTGTTTTGCTTACATTTTGATGAAGTCAAGGTGTATTCTGTCTAGTGTCCACCACAGCTTCCTCTCCATCATCATTTCTGCTGGTGGCAGTCCTGTTGGAAACATTGTCAGACCTACCAACCTGTATGCATTTTGCGAAGAGAGTTCTACCAATCATAGTTCATTCCCCAAATAGCAAGCAGGTTGGATTGACAAACGCATACAGCCTATCATTAAAAAGAGACTGCAAGTCAACAGCAACACTAAATCCTGCCATCTGAATTTCTTAATCGAGGACAGTATAGTAGTCAGTATTTCGGTTTTGCATTTAAATAATTTTTGAATGTTTTATTTCTCTCCGATATTGACTGTTGTGTGACCTTGAGTTCACGCATTGAGTCAAGTCAAGTCAAGATTATTTATACAGCGCTTTTTACAATACAAGTTGTGTCAAAGCAACCTTACAGTATTAAAATATTAAAATAGGACAATAGTGTGTCAATAATGCAAAAGTTCCATGTTGCATCAAAGTCAAATTGCACACAACTCATCTGTTTCCCATGGCCTTGCGCCAGCGGCCGTTTAGGTTAGGAGTTCTTTACTGATGATCTGTCTCTGGGGTTCATCTTGAAATAGTATCCGCTGACATTCGGCTGTAGGTTGCTGATCCAGTATCTGCTCTTGGTACGGACTGGATCCGGAGGACTGCAGTGACTATCTGATCTGGATACAGACTGGATCTGGTGGCTACGGTGACCTCAGAATAAGAAAGACTAATATTAATGTAGATGCAAAAGTTCCATGTTGCCACAAAGTCAGATTGAGAAGGACTCATCTGGTTTTCACGTCTTGCGTCGATGGCCATCTAGGTGATGAGGTCTTCACTGATGATCTGTCTCTGGGGCTCATCTAGATGACGTGGTCTCTGCTGACTTTCAGGGCTGTAGAGGTTATCTCTGGGTGCTGATGGGTACGGACTGGATCCGGGGGACTGCAGTGACCGTCTGATCTGGATACATGATCTGGTGGCTACGGTGACCTCGGAATAAGAAAGAAAGAAACTAATATTAGAGTAGATGCCATTCTTCTTCTGATGCAATGAGTACATCAGGTGTTATGAGAAGTGTTCCCGGTTCTGGTTGACCTAATTAATGCAGCCTAACAATCCTTGAATGGATTTGGATTATAGAAATGTGTTAAGTGTAGGCCAGGTTAAAGAGGTGGGTCTTTAATCTAGATTTAAACTAACAGAGTGTGTCTGCCTCCCGAACAGTGTTAGGTTCCAGAGTTTCAGCGCTAAATATGAAAATGATCTGCCGTCCGCAGTTGATTTTGATATTCTAGGTATTATCAAATTGCCGGAGTTTTGAGAACGCAGCGGACGTGAGTCAAGTCAAGTCAAGATTATTTATACAGCGCTTTTTACAATACAAGTTGTGTCAAAGCAACCTTACAGTATTAAAATAATAAAATAAAATGTCAATAATAATGCAAGAGTTCCATATTGCAACAAAGTCAAATTGGGGAGGACTCATCTGGTTCCCATGGCCTTGTGCCGGTGGCCGTTTAGGGTAGGAGTTCTTTCTTGATGATCTGTCTCTGGGGCTCATCTAGTTGACACGGTATCCGCTGACATTCAGCTGTAGGTGTTGATCCACCATCTGCTCTTGGTTTGGACTGGATCCGGGGGGACTGCAGTGACCATCTGATCTGGATACGGACTGGATCTGGTGGCTATGGTGACCTGGGAATAAGAAACAAACAGACTAATATTAATGTAGATGCAAGAGTTCCAAGTTGCCACAAAATCAGATTTGAGAGGACTCATCTGGTTTTCGCTGTCTTGCGTCGATGGCCATCTAGGTAATGAGGTCTTCACTGATGATCTGTCTTTGATGTGGTCTCTGCTGACATTCAGGGCTGTAGAGGATATCTCTGGGTGCTGATGGGCAAGGACTAGATCCGGGGGACTGCAGTGACTGTCTGATCTGGATACAGGTGGCTACGGTGACCTCAGAAAAAGAAGGAAAGATACTAATATTAGTGTAGATGCCATTCTTCTTCTGATGCAACGAGTACATCAGGTGTTATAGGAAGTGTCCCTGGTTCCGGTTGACCTAAATAATGCAGCCTAACAATCCTTTAACGGATTTGGGTTATGAAATGTATTAAGTGTAGGCCAGGTTAAAGAGATGGGTCTTTAATCTAGATTTAAACTGACAGAGTGTGTGTGCCTCCCGAACAGTGTTAGGTAGATTGTTCCAGAGTTTGGGCGCTAAATGTGAAAAAGATCTGCCGCCCGCAGTTAATTTTGATATTCTAGGTACTATCAAATTGCCGGAATTTTGAAAACGCAGCGGACGTGAGGGACTATAATATGATAAGAGCTCGCTCAAGTACTGAGGAGCTAACAACCACCCAATAAAGCATTACAATAATCTATCCTTGAGGTCATGAACGCATGGATTAACGTTTCTGCATTTGACATCGTGAGCATAGGTCGTAATTTCGATATATTTTTTAGATGAAAAAAAGCGGTTTTGCAAATGCTAGAAATGTGGCTTTCGAAGGAAAGATTGCTATCGAGTAGCACACCTAGGTTCCTGACTGATGACGACGAATTGACAGAGCAGTCATTGAGTAATAGACTGTGTTTTAGGTTATTACATGCGGAGGTTTTAGGTCCAATAATTAACACCTCTGTTTTTTCAGAATTTAGCAACAAAAAAATTTCTTGCCATCCAATTTTTTATTTCAACTATGCATTCTGTTAGTTTTTCAAATTGGTATGTTTCGCCAGGCCGTGAAGAAATATAGAGCTGCGTATCATCAGCATAACAGTGAAAGCTAACACCATGTTTCCTGATGATATCTCCCAAGGGTAACATATAAAGTGTAAAATGTAATGGCCCTAGTACTAAGCCTTGAGGTACTCTATACTACAGTTGTGATTGATATGATACCTCGTCATTTACTGCTACGAATTGATGCCAGTCAGATAAGTACGATTCGAACCTAGCCAGTGCAGTACCACTAATGCCAACATAATTTTCAAGTCTATTTAAAAGAATATTGTGGTCAATAGTATCAAACGCAGCACTAAGAGCCAGTAGTACTAATAGAGAGATGCATCCACGATCGGATGACAGGAGAAGATCATTTGTAACTCTAATAAGAGCAGTCTCAGTGCTATGATACGGTCTAAAACCTGACTGGAAATACTCACAGATACCATTTTTCTCTAAGAAAGAACACAATTGTGAGGACACTACCTTTTCTAGTATCTTTGATAGAAAAGGGAGATTTGAAATTTGTCTGTAATTGTTTAATTCATTGGGATCAAGTTGAGGTTTTTTAATTAGAGGCTTAATAACAGCCATTTTGAAAGTTTTGGGGACATATCCTAACGATAGTGATGAATTAATAATATTCAGAAGAGGATCTATGACTTCTGGAAGCACCTCTTTTAGTAGCTTAGATGGAATAGGGTCTAACATACATGTTGTCCGTTTCGATGATTTAATAAGTTTGTACAACTCTTCCTCTCCTATAGTTGAAAATGCATGG
Organism: Garra rufa; assembly: GCF_049309525.1. Taxonomy (NCBI): domain Eukaryota; kingdom Metazoa; phylum Chordata; class Actinopteri; order Cypriniformes; family Cyprinidae; genus Garra; species Garra rufa. Next base: position 27,148,047 of record NC_133380.1, read on the forward strand.
AATTTTTCCTCAGGAGATTTATAGCATATCTGATGCGATACTGTAGCGGATGGCTGCATAGTTACAATTTTATCTCTAATAGTATCTATCTTGGTAGTAAAATAGTTCATGAAGTCATTACTGCTGTGCTGTTGGGAAAATTCAGCACCTGTTGGTGCTTTATTCTTCGTTAATTTAGCCAACTGTATTGAATAAATACCTAGGGTTATGTTTGTTTTCTATTAAGAAAGATGAAAAATAATCTGATCTAGCTGTTTTTAATGCTTTTCTATAGGATATGTTACATTCACGCCAGGCTGTACGGAAAACCTCTAGTTTTGTTTTCTTCCAGTTGCGTTCCATTTTTCGTCGTGCTCTCTTCAGTGCGCGAGTGTGTTCAGTATACCACGGCGTCGGACTGTTTTCCTGAATTTTTCTTAACCGCAGAGGAGCAACTATATCTAAAGTGCTAGAAAAAAGAGAGTCAATAGTTTCTGTTGAATCATCAAGTTTTCCTGAGCTATCGGATATGCTGAGGAATTCAGATAAATCAGGAGGGTTACTTACAAAGCAGTCTCTTGTGGTAGAAGTAATGGTTCTACCGTACTTATAGCGAGGAGTTAGTTTTACAGTTTTAGTTATCTGGAGTATACACGAGACTAGATAATGATCTGAGATATCATCACTTTGATGCAGAATTCAATGCGATTAATATCAATTCCGTGTGACAATATTAAATCTAAAGTATGATTTCGGCAATGAGTAGGTCCTGAAACGTGTTGTCTAACCCCAATTGAGTTCAGAATATCTATAAATGCTGATCCCAATGCATCTTTTTCATTATCAACATGGATGTTAAAATCACCCACTATTAAGACTTTATCTGCGGCCAACACTAATTCGGATAGAAAATCAGCAAATTCTTTAATAACGTCTGTATGGTGCCCTGGTGGCCTGTATACAGTAGCCAGTAAAAACATCACAGGAGATTCTTGATTCTTGATACTTGATTCTTTGGTTAATGTTATATGGAGCACCATTACTTCAAACGAGTTATACAAAGCTCGTTCTCTGAGAAACACTGAACATATTGCTATAAATTGTGCAAACACCTCCCCCCTTACCTTTTACACGTGGCACATGTTTATAACAGTAATTTTGGGGGGTTGCCTCATTTAAAATAATGTAATCATCTGGTTTTAGCCAGGTTTCTGTCAAACAGAGCACATCTAGCTTATGATCTGTGATCATATCATTAACAAAAAGTGCTTTCGTAGAAAGTGACCTGATATTTAATAAGCCAACCTTTATCGTTTGTTTCTCAGTATTATATACATTTTTTATTTGTAGAACATCAATTAAATTGTTACTCTTACCTTGCTTTGGACGTTTATTGTATTTTCTAGCTTGGGGAACAGACACAGTCTCTATAGTGTGATATCTAGGTGAAAGGGTCTCTATGTGCTGAGAATTAACTGATTTCTGTGACGTGAGGCGGCTAGCAGACGGTCGGTTTAGCCAGTCTGTCTGCTTCCTGACCTGGGCCCCAGTTAGTCAAGTGCAAATGCTAAGACTATGTGCCATATTTCTAGATAGGAGAGATGCTCCACATCCGGAGGGATGAAGACCATCTCTTTTCAACAGGTCGGGTCTGCCCCAGAAACTCGTCCAATTGTCTATGAAACCTATGTTATTTTGTGGGCACCACTTTGACATCCAACCATTTAATGATGACAATCTACTATGTATCTCGTATCCACGGTAAGCAGGGAGGGGACCAGAGCATATTACAGTGTCTGACATCATACTTGCAAGTTCACACACCTCTTTAACATTATTTTTAGTGATCTCCGACTGGCGAAGTCGAACATCATTAGTGCCGACGTGAATAACAATCTTACTGAATTTACGTTTAGCATTAGCCAGCACTTTTAAATTTGCCAAGATGTCAGGCACTCTAGCTCCCGGTAAACACTGGACTATGGTGGCTGGAGTCTCTATTTTCACGTTCCGTACAATAGAATTGCCAATTACTAAAGCACTTTCATCAGGTTTCTCAGTGGGTGCTTCACTGAGTGGGGAGAACCTGTTTGATGTTCTGATCAGAACGCAAGAGCGGTGTTTTGACCCGCGACTATGCCGTCTCACAGTCACCCAGTTGCCCTGCTGCACGGGCGCTGTAACTACCGGAACCGAACAATTTGCATGTCTCCCTGAACTAGTCACATCCAAAGCCGTATCTAAGTCCCTCACATTCTTACTATCCTCCATTAAAGTTTTGATGTGTGTCTCTAGTTCTGAAATCTCTGTCAGCCTAGCTATTTCCTTGCATTTATCACATGTATAAGGCTCACTGCTGACAGAGATAGATAAGCTATACATGTGGCAGGTTGTGCAGACAACAATAGCAAGAGAAGAAGCCATTACTCACCGTTTTTGTTGAATGGTTCCAACTTACCACTGTTGTTATGATGAACTCTTGAAGAGAGGGATGTGAGGAGGAACAAAGGAGTGAATAGGACGTAAAAGGAATCGCGATTCACAAGCTAATCGGCTAACTGAATGTTAACTTGTTGCAAATCGTGGTTGTGGAATAAAAGCGAAACGGTTCGCGAGAGAAAAAGGAGAGCGGTAGTAGACGCAAGTAGAGAACGTAAATGTAAATGCAAGTCGCCAGTGGTTAGCTAAATAGCTAAGCTAAATAGCTAACCCACTGCAGTCGCGGATTAACGGGTAAAGTGAGCGGTCAGATTAGTGTGACGGATCATTTCACAAGTCTGTTGGGAGTAAAGCTGTTTTTAATTACTTTAAACAACAGAGAGTAATAATAAGATAAAGATTTCTAGAGAAAAACAAGCTGCAGAAAGCTACAATCACAGAGAGCTAAAAACACAAACCACACGGCAGCTCAGCAAAACCCTATAATATAATACGATAAGGGACTATAATACGATAAGAGCTTGCCCAAGTATTGAGGAGCTCAACCATTCAGGGCTTTATAAGTAATTAGCAAGATTTTAAAATCTCTACAATGTTTTATAGGGAGCCAGTGCAGTGTTGACAGAACCGGGCTAATATGGTCTTAGTTTCTGGTTCTAGTAAGAACTCTAGCTGCTGCATTTTGGACCAGCTGGAGTTTGTTTATTAAGCAACCGTACAGTAAAGCATTACAATAATCTATCCTTGAGGTCATGAACGCATGAATAAACGTTTCTGCATTTGACATTGAGAGCTAGGTCGTAATTTCGATATATTGTTTATATGGAAAAATGCCGTTTTGCAAATGCTAGAAATGTGGCTTTCGAAGGAAAGATTGCTATCGAATAGGACACCTAGGTTCCTGACTGATGACGAAGAATTGACAGAGTAGCCATCGAGTATTAGACAGTGTTTAAGGTTATTACATGCGGAGGTTTTAGGTCCAATAATTAACACCTCTGTTTTTTCAGAATTTAGTAGTATTTAGGCGAGTATAAATTTCTCGCCATCCAATTTTTTATATCAGCTATGCATTCTGTTAGTTTTTCAAATTGGTATGTTTCGCTGGGCCGCAAAGAAATAAAGAGCTGTGTATCATCAGCATAACAGTGAAAGCTAACACCATGTTTCCTGATGATATCTACCAAGGGTAACATATAAAGCGTAAAAAGTAATGGCCCTAGTACTGAGCCTCGGGGTACTCCATACTGCACTTGTGATTGATATGATATCTCGTCATTCACTGCTACAAATTGATGCCAGTCAGATAAGTACGATTCAAACTATGCCAATGCACTACCACTAATGCCAACATTATTTTCAAGTCTATTTAAAAGAATATTGTGGTCGATAGTATCAAACGCAGCACTAAGATCCAGTAGCACTAATAGAGAGATGCAACCACGATCGGATGACAGAAGAAGGTCATTTGTAACTCTAATAAGAGCAGTCTCAGTACTATGATACGGTCAAAAACCTGACTGGAAATCCTCACAGATACCATTTTTTTCTCTAAGAAGGAACATAATTGTGAGGATACTACCTTTTCTAGTATCTTTGACAGAAAAGGGAGATTTGAGATTGGTATGTAATTGTTTAATTCGTTGGGATCAAGTTGTGGTTTTTTATTGAGAGGCTTAATAACAGCCAGTTTGAAGGTTTTAGAGACATATCCTAATGACAATAACGAATTAACAATATTCAGAAGAGGGTCTATGACATCTGAAAGCACCTCTTTTAGTAGCTTAGATGGAATAGGGTCTAATATACATGTTGGTTTAGATGATTTAACAAGTTTATACAACTCTTCCTCTCCTATAGTAGAGAATGCATGGAATTTTCCCTCAGACGATCTGTAGCATATCTGATGCGATATTGTAGCGGATGGCTGCATGGTTATAATTTTATCTCTAATAGTATCTATCTTGGTAGTAAAATAGATCATAAAGTCATTACTGCTGTGCTGTTGGGAAAATTCAACGCCTGTTATGATTTCGACAATGAGTAGGTCCTGACACGTTGTCTAACCCCAATAGAGTTCACAATGTCTATAAATGCTGATCTCAATGCATGTTTTTCATTATCAACATGGATGTTAAAATCACCCATTATTAAAACTTTATCTTCAGCCAACACTAACTCTGATAGAAAATCAGCAAATTCTTTAATAAAGTCTGTATGGTGCCCTGGTGGGCTGTGTACAGTAGCCAGTACTAACGTCACAGGGGATTTATCATTAATGCTTGGTTCTCTGGATAATTTTATATGAAGCACCATTACTTCAAACGAGTTATACTTAAAGCCCGTTCTCTGAGAAACACTGAAAATATTGCTATAAATTGTAGAAACACCTCTCCCGTTACCTTTTACACGCGTATCATGTTTGTAACAGTAATTTTGGGGGGTAGCCTCGTTTAAAATAATGTAATCATCTGGTTTTAGCCAGGTTTCTGTCAAACAGAGCACATCTAGATTAACCCTCTGGGGCCTGAGGGTGTTTTGAGGCCCTGAAGAAGTTTGACATGCCCTGACATTTGTTGTTTTTTCAGTATCTTAAAAACATTTTAATGGCTAAAGTCTGATTACATTGTAATCAGCACATATTGGGCTACAATAATATGTAAGCAACATTAATGTACATGGTTGTGTTTTTGAGAAAACTACGTTTATGCGTGGTTAGTGAAAAACTAAAGTTTTGAAGTCACTGAAATAAGGTCATGAAACACATACAGGCCATTTGTTTACAAGACTTTTGAGAATTGTGTGGAGTAGGCTAGAATTTTATCAACCAAATGATGTGAAAATCATCTCGTTCACTCGTTCAGAAAAAACAATTGATGTAAATTTTCTAAAACATGTTTTGTGATCGAAAGGGATTATTCATAGGTGTGGCAATGGCCCATGAATATTTAGCAATTCACACCTGAAAGACAAAAGAGCCCTCCCTAATGGCCCCATCAATGACTGACTTGACTAGCAGAAGAAGAAACAATGTGAGAAGATTCAAAAAAATCGTTTTTTAGATTATTTGTATTTTATTTACAACACAGTATAATCAAAACATACATAATGAAGGTCAAAGACACAATATTGAGCTCCCTCATCTAACCACACAGATGTGCACAGACTTTGTGGCATTTCTGAAAACTTTTTCTGAATTCAGTTCCACAAATAAAACAAGTAAATCTTACCTGATATTAAAGTGTGTGCACTTTAAATATCTGTATTTGTACTGTATTTTTATCTGTATCATCTGAAGTTTGTACAGCGCTCTCAGAGGAAAACAGTTTGAAGAGACTCAAGGAAAGGACAGCAAGATTCATCTGTTGAGCAGGTTTCTGAGCACTAAAAACAACAAAAGCAAAACATCTGTGAGCCTATTCATATTAGGAGCATCTATAATAAATAAATACACACATACACTACCAGGCAAAGGTTTGGACACACTTCCCTTTACAGGGGAACAACTGGTATATAGTATATAGTCATAGATTCTAGCATTTGTACTAATGTAAAAAAGGACATGTAATATCTGAGAAACTAATAATTATCGTTTAGCACTATATTACTAATAAACGTGATGTAAACATACATTCAGTGTAAGCACACATATTACTTTTACACCCTACTGTTATACAATAAAATAAATAAATAAGTATGATTCTACAGTCATAAACATATCGTCATAAATGCATCTCAGTCATAATCACATCGTTTTTCTAGAACATTATAAATATCCTGGCATCGTGAGAGATGCAATGCAATCAAACGTACTTCATAATGTTTCATTTGATAAAGTCAGGAATTTTAGTTTGGAATAAGTCTAACAAGTAAAATGTGTACACGTTTTGTCAAAGTAAATAACAGTGAAAGCTAGTAGGAAAATGAAAGTAAGACTTACTCATGTAAATGTCTCCTCCTGCTGGGTTTGCGTTGCATCGCGTCCTTCTTGTGATCGTGGTAAATATAAGTCTTATTCCTCACAGCATATCTTCATTCAGAAACAAACTGTAACCAAGATGAACTTGAAGTCATGTTGCTTTGTTGCGGTGATGTGGGAGTTTCCTCGCATACAGATACTCCGGTCCTTGCCGCGCTTGTGGCACATGGCTAATTTGCATATCTAAAGGGATTTCGCTAGTGGGCGCGGTCACATTAGAGATAATTAGTTGGAACTGGATAGACTAGACATCTCCTTGGTTTCATATAGATTAATTTATCACAGATTATTTGTTTTTGATCAAACTTACTTCGTTTAAAAGCATAAATCTCAAGCTTTCAGTAGATACCACTTTTCTGTTTGTGTGCTGAGTATTCACCGAGTTTGAATGATTTAAGTGACGCATTTCTAAAAGCAGTTCGCGGAGACAGAGAAAACAGAAATCACCCTGTTTGTTTTCTTTATTCTAAATAAAAAAGCACAACTTTCTGCAGTTCTTGTGAGTGTGCACAAATAAAAGTACACACTTTACAGTTTCCAATGATGTATATCTCTAATTTGTATGACTAAAACCGACAGAGCATTTTTAGTGTCTTTTGCACTGATCTAAAAAAAAAATGAGCTGGTATCGCCGGCGATACAGCCGGCCTCAGGGAGTTAAGATCAGTGATCATATCATTTACAAAAAGTGCTTTTGTAGAAACCTGATATTTAATAAGCCAAGGAGGGATGAAGACCATCTCTTTTCAACAGGTCGGGTCGGGCACCACTTAGACATCCAGCCGTTGAGTGATGACAGTCTACTATGTATCTTGTCACCACGATAAGCAGGGAGGGGACCAGAGCATATTACAGTGTCTGACATCGTACTTGCAAGTTCACACATCTATTTAACATTATTTTTAGTGATCTCCGACTGGCGAAGTCGAACATCATTTGTGCCGACGTGATTAACAATCTTATTGAATGTATGTTTAGCATTAGCCAGCACTTTTAAATTTGCCAACATGTCAGGCGCCCTGGCTCCCGGTAAACATTGGACTATGGTGGCTGGTGTCTCTATTTTCACGTTCCGTACAATAGAATCACCAATAACAAGAGCACTTTCATCAGGTTTCTCAGTGGGCGCTTCACTGAATGGGGAGAACCTGTTTGATGTTCTGATCGGAATGGAAGAGCGGTGTTTTGACCCGCGACTATGCTGCCTCACAGTTGCCCTGCTGCATGGGCGCTGTAACTACCAGACCCGAAGAATTTGCATGGCTCCCTGGGCTAGTCACATCCAAAGCCGTATCTAAAGCCCTCACATTCTTACTATCCTCCATTAAAGTTTGAATGTGTGTCTCTAGTTCTAAAATCTTCTCTGTCATCCTAGCTATTTCCTTGCATTTATCACATGTATAATACTCACTGCCGACAGAGATAGATAAGTTATACATGTGGCAAGTGGTGCAAACAACAATAGCAGGAGAAGAAGCCATTACTCACTGTTATTGTAGAACGGTTCCAACTTACCACTGTTGTTTGATGAACTCTTGAAAAGAGGAGCTGGAGGGGGAACAACGGAGTAAATAGGACGTAGAATTGTGAATTGCAAGCTAATCTGCAAATCGCAGTTATGGAATAAAAGCGAACAGTCAGCGAGAGAAAAAGGAAAACGGTAATAGACGCAAATAGAGAACGTGACTGTAAAATATAGGACACGAGTGGCAAGCTAGTTTTTCCAACCTTGAGATGAGAAAACGCCTCCCTACTTATAAGGGTGATGGTACAAAGGGCAACTTTTTTGAGCAATGTTGCTGTCAATGGGCAACCAGGTGAGACACAGTGCCCGTGACCGATTTAAAGTATCCAGATAGAAATGTGTTGCTACAGTGTATGCATATTTATTAGGCAAGTTGATATTATATCATCAGGATGCTAAAGAATAGGAGCATTGGTAAAATATCTCTTTTACTGAAGGCTTCCATAGCTTCCTAGGGGCCCCCAAAAAAATCAATGTGAGAGATTGTGCTGAACATTCTGATAAAGTGTCTGTAGAACTTGGACCCTGGATTAGTCCATAGTTAGTTGGACTGAGTATATAACTCCAACCCTAATCAAACATACCTGAACCAGCTAATCAAGGAGTTCAAGAGGCTGTTTCATAAAAGATGCTAAGAAAAGCAGGAATTAAAGTCCAAAACCTGACTTGAAATAACTTATCAAGTCAATTGGAACTAAAACAATTTCATAAATGACAATTTCAGTTCACGCAATCTCACTAATTCAATCCAGGTTTAGTGAGTCAAGATGTCAGCCCATAATGTCAATCATGGATCAAATCGATCCACTACGGCAAACAGTGAAAAAGTGTTGGCCCCCTTCCTAATGTTTTTGCATGTTTGTCACACTTTAATGTTTCAGATCATCAAACAAATTTAAATATTAATCAAAGATAACACAAGTAAACACAACATGCAGTTTTTAAATGAAAGGGTTTTTTTTTTAAGAAGGTACAAAAAAAATCCAAACCCACATGGCCCTGTGTAGTGGAGCGTGCATTCCAGGGCCCAGTTTATGGCGAGGGCCCCTCCCTGGCCACAATAGTGGACAAAGGTTTGCTACATTTTGATTGGCTCTTGGTGGACTAACATAAGCAAACTGTCCAACGCCATCAGATAAGGATGCCAGGACAACTGCCAGACACCTCTTAGAGGGCATGAAGAAGACCTTTGGTACAAAACCTGGGAAGGACAGAACCTCCTATTGGTCAAGATGCAGTTTCTGCCCTCCACCCACCTAAGGTTGGTCCTGTGACGGTCATAAAAATTCCTTAGGATGTCCAGACGCAGCAGCAATGGGTGAAACAAAGAGAGATCACAAAGATCCATCCAAATCCATTCATAACTATGTTTTCAAACCTTGAACTGATGCGAACCATAACACACACATCTTATACTTATTCAGAGAAATGAGTATTCTCACTGACAGCGATGTGTAGTGCAACATCTTACACAAACTCAGCTGTTAATGGACAAATGAATGCATGCATGACAGTTCAATCTTTTCCCATCATGTTTGGACTTAATGTGTTCATTACATGACCAAATGTTTTCTGATTGTGTTTTGGAAAGTGAGAAATTCACCAGTAAAACATTATTGACACTTTTCTAACTTTGTGTTTGGACTATGCAAATGACTTCCACAAGAGGAAAGAAGGGTGGGCTACCCCATGTCCCCCCGCTCTGATGGAACCACCCAATCACAGCATGGAAGTGGAGAAGCGCCAAATTGCAATCTCCTCCTCATCGGAAAGGTATAAAGGTACCTCTCCAAAAGACACTCCTTGTTCTGAGTCTGCGGCCCGTTACAGGGAAGGCAGCAACAGATAACCGGTCTGAGTCTCCAGCACGTCCAGGGGACAGTAACAGATACACCAATGTTCTGAGTCTGTGGCCTGCGAAGGAAGAGACACTAACAGAGCAACAAAGTTCTGAGTCTCCGGCAGAGAAACACATCTTCTCCCATCCATTGAGACGCTAACAGATACCTCCATTCTGAGTCTGAGGCCCGCAAGGGTAAGACAATAGCAGATACTACAACTTTCTGAGCCTACTGTCCAGAGAGACAGAAACAGACACTCCACGCTTCGAGTCTCCAGCTTTGAGGCAGCAGCAGATACGACCACGTTCTGTTTGTGAGTAAAGAGATATTTTCCACGTTCAGAGTCTTAAGTCCAGCGAGACAACAACAGTTGCAGCATGTCCTAAGTCTCCATCCGAGAGAGACAAAGCGGATTGACCAAGTTCTGAGTCTCTATCCCAGAGAGGCAGAAGACCAACAGACATTTGCAACAAGGTTAAGCTCCAGCGAGCAAACCTTCACTTCAGGTACCTTCGCTTGCATGTTCCAAGCTAAGGGCCTTCAGCTCCTACACCAGGGCCACATCTGCGTGTTCCAGATCTTAGGACCCTTTGGTGCTCCAGGAGGTCAGCATCCTACAGTGCTTCATGCTCAAGGCTGTCGAAACGGATTCCTGCTCCTTTTCCCACTGACTGCTCCCAGCACAACCAGTGGAAGAATTCACCGCCACCGGACTGCTCACTCAACCACAGAGAACGTAAATATCACTTCCAAACCTCTTCCAGAGACCTTGGCATTGTTGTATTATCAGTATATTATCTTTCTAATTTACATTAGATATTATATAGCTGATTGCAGTTGATAACAAATAATAGCTCATTTATTTGTTTAATGCATAGTAAGGTTCTTCACCTTATTTGTCTCAGAGTAGCAACAGTTTATCTTTCCATAAGATAACATAGCTCTGACATAGCACCACCCAACTGAATCACATTGTATGCATCTTTTGCACTTTATTCCTTTTGCATTTATTGTATTCATTTAATAGTTGATTACTCTTGTCTATCGTTTGTTAATAAATTTATTTTATTACACTTGTGTCTTCCTTGTGTTGATAATACAGTGAGAGGTTCTACAAGTTAGACATCCCTCCAATCTTTCTTATGTGATGTACTCATAACCGCACATTAAGTGACATGTGATCCAAGAATCATAACGTCATCTGTGATACGAGTACCCATCACTACACTATTTCGCCTTCCTAGTGGGCGAAAGCAGAACTCACTACATAATTGGCGTCCCTAGGTGGGCCAAGTTAAAATGAGATGAGTCTCCTGTAAAATTCACTACACCTGTGTGAAAAAGTGCCCCCCCCCCCCAAAAAAAAACATAACTGTGGTTTATCACACCTGAGTTCAGTTTGTCTAGCCACACCCAGGCCTGATTACTGCCACACCTGTTCGCAATCAAGAAATCACTTAAATAGGACCTGCCTGACAAAGTGAAGTAGACCAAAAGATCCTCAAAAGCTACACATTATGTTGAGATCCAAAGAAATTCAGGAACAAATGAGAATGAAAGTAATTGAGATCTATCAGTCTGGAAAAGGTTATAAAGCCATTTCTAAAACTTTGGGACTCCAGCGAACCACAGTGAGAGCCATTATCCACAAATGGCGAAAACATGGAACAGTGGTGAACCTTCCCAGGAGTGGCCGGCCAAATTACCCCAAGAGCGCAGCGACAACTCATCCAAGAGGTCACAAAACATCTAGAACTGCAGGCCTCTCTTGACTCCACCATAAGAAAGAGACTGGGCAAAAATGGTCTGCATGGCAAAGTTCCAAGACGAAAACCACTGCTGAGCAAAAAAAACAAAGGCTCGTCTCAGTTTTGCCAAAAAACATCTTGATGATCCCCATGACTTTTGGGAAAATACTGGACTGACGAGACAAAAGTAAAAATTTTTGGAAGGTGTTTGTCCCATTACATCTGGCGTAAAAGTAACACAGCATTTCAGAAAAAGAACGTCGTACCAACAGTAAAATATGTTGGTGGTAGTATGATGGTCTGGGGCTGTTTTGCTGCTTCTGGACCTGGAATACTTGCTGTGATAAATGGAACCATGAATTCTGCTGTCTACCCAAAAATCCTGAAGGACAATGTCCGGCCATCTGTTTGTGACCTCAAGCTGAAGTGAACTTGGGTTCTGCTGCAGGACAATGATCCAAAACACACCAGCAAATCCACCTCTGAATAGCTGAAGAAAAACAAAATGAAGACTTTGGAGTGGCCTAGTCAAGTCCTGACCTGAATCCTATTGAGATGCTGTGGCATGACCTTAAAAAGGCGGTTCATGCTCGAAAAACCCCATTGTGGCTGAATTACAATTCTGCCAAGATGAGTGGGCCAAAATATTATTTTAATTATTGAGATACTAGCTGTGCGTCGCTGCAGTCATCAAAAGTCATCTGACTAAGGCATATACATTACAGTTTATATACCTTTCCAGGGAGAGGGATACATAGAGGTGGAGACAATCTAAACAAAGCATGCAAATGTGATATAGATAATCAGCCTATAGTAGGATTTTCCCGGCCTTGATCTATTTAGCATTCAAATGCAAAGTGCTAAACGAAAGGCACTGTTGTACTTTAAACTTAGAATTCACACTTAACTTAGCAAACATGCCAGATGTCCTGTTTCAGTGCCTGGGCTGCCTGCTCTTAGAAATCACAATATACATAACTTTTCAGTTCTTGCTGTTATTTTGGAACCTATGTTTAATCTTTCATAAATTTGAACAGATTCTAAAATTTGTAATCCTTCAGGGGCCAACACTTTTTCACACCACTGTATTTGTGGCTTTTAATGCGTTTGAGATGTTGTGTTTTTCCTTGTGCGTAACAGATATGTCACAGTTATGTTCTTCATCTGTAAATGTTAGAAAGTCATGCAGATCCATTTTGTCAGGAATGGGCAAGGCTTACAAGGATGATCGAGCGCCGTTGCGCGTATGCACACTAAACAGACAGAACGCAGAATAATAGCACTATTATTAGCACATTAATTTTTGAAAAAAATATTTGTTGTTGGACATTAAATGTGATGTAGAATTTTAATCCTACATATAGGTGTATTTTTATGGGAGCAGTAACTGTAAATCAAATGTAAGATGGCAAATACAGCTGTAATTACTAAATGAGTTAATGTGTATTCCTCTTATCGGTTAAAATGTAGTCTGTTTTCTATTATATTTTCATTTTTAATTGAGAGATTTTAACTTTTAATTTGCTGTTTTTAATGTTTTATAACAGTACGATCTAAAATTAATACTCTTTAATGTTCTACTAATAACCATAAAGGTATAGCTGTCATAAAACCAGAGAAAAAGCCTGCATGGCTACAAACTGCTGGACAAAACAAATTGATTGTTTTCAAAAGTCTGCAGGATGGTTGGCCTGGCTGTTCCTGGAGGTCTACTTCCAGAAAAAAAGGCAGTGCAGGGATGTTGAGAAAAATATGCCACTGAACAAATAGTAGATGTATGTGAGATATAGCCAAATTGAATTATATCCCATGTTTAACCACTACAGAGACATCAGAGCCAGCAGCAAATTTCAGAAGGATTTGCACAAGAGCACAATATTTGTTTTGTGATGCAACAATAGTCATAGATGCAAACTCATTACCTTTTGGTAATGTTGGGCTTTAAGTTCCACTCTCTTTTTAAGTAGTTCTTCAGAGGGTGATATAGAAAGTTGTTGATCTAATTTTTCTATTGAATATATTAGCTGTTGTAGTTTTGCATGTTTTAACTTATTAGTAGATACAGAATAAGATATAATTTCCCCCCTGTTGACAACTTTAAGTGTCTCCCACAGAACCAGTGGTGATATCTCTTCTGAAGCATTTGTGAGCAAAAAGTTATCTATTGATTTGAAATATGCTTGTGAAATGTTTTATCTGCTAACAGGTTAGAATTTAATCTCCAAGTAGGATGCTGGGTACAGTGGTGAGTAAATCGTAAATCAAGAAGCAATGGTGCGTGATCTGATAATATAATTGTAGAATACTTTTATAATATCAGAGTCTTCTCCACTAAGGAAAGTAATGTCTTATCTAAGAAAAAATAATCGATTCTTGAGTAGAATGGACAGGGGGAAAATAGGAAAATTCCTTCTTTTGAGTAAATGAAAAAATCTCCACGGGTCCACACAACCCCTTTGTGTCATGAAGGTTGATAAAGCTTGAGACATTTTGAGATGTCGTTTTCAGATTTGAGCAATCTAGTACTGGGTTAATAACAGTTCAGATCCCCACCAAAAATTAAACAATGCAAGTTTAAATCGGATAAGAATGAAATAATTGTGTAAAAACAAATTAATTGTCAAAAAACTTGACTATACAGTACTACTGGTAAAGAAGCCCTTGTGCTGAAAAATTACTGAATATCAAATCCCACTATCTGATATCCAACTAGACATGATCATTTCTCAGTATACTTTACATTTCTGTTGTAAAGGTATTATTTACCGGCAATCAAAAATTTGAACTCAATTAAAAAGCAAAGATTCCTTTGAAAAGACCCCTCTAAGAATAACAATACATAGATTGTTACTGTAACACTAATACCGACCCAAGAATGCTAAGAATGAAAAAGAAAAATACATGAAGGTAACGACATGAGGAGAAAGAGAACAATAATGAAAGAACATCATTGACTGGGCTGTGCGTATACTCTCATCTTGTGACTCTCCATCATTACAGCTCTGGGTCATATTAGCAGATATGACCCAACAAGCATGATTCACAGACAACCATGCTCCAAGAATATCTTCCTCTTTCTTGTCCTCGTTTGTAGATAATGAATAGACATTTATTCTCACAGGATGCACATATGATCACAAGATGAGAAACTGAAGAGACAGAATACACATTTACAAATCCAACATTTTAAAATAATATTTTTGTGCAGTTGTGAATTTAATGTTAAACTTGGCAGTGATGTTGACCAAAGATCATCTCAATACAAAAAGAATCTAAGAAAAATAAAGGACTTAAAACTGTCTTTATAACTGCATACCCCTCCTTAGTTGCATTAGAATCTATCACCTTAGCACATCTTGATTTGTCAGTTTTCATGACCCTTCTGATTGGGACTTCTTCACAATGTGCAACCCATCATTTGTAATCTCTTTGCAGGCCATGGCTAGCAATAAATTGCAACCAAGATAATAAAATAAAATAATCATACAAAACTATCTGATTTTTTTTGTTTTTATTCAGGGTTAATTAGCATCACATAATCTTGAGTACTTTTGAGTAAGACTATGAATGTGATTAGTTAATTTTTCAAACATTATCATGCACCATTATAAAAATGCTTCATACCAGGTCATGTTAGGGTTTTCCCCCTAAAAGTTTCTATTTATTTGTTCTTTGCATTTTGTTGGTTTCACTATTACATTAAAGGTGGAAAAAGATCTTACATGATTTGACTTTTCAGGTTAAATAGGAACTGGTAAAGTGGTACACCTAAGCTTAACCATCTTTAGTATTGTGTTTTTTTCTAAAACTTTTATTAAAACTATATGTGTTATATTTATATATGTTCAATTTGTTCAATATTCATTGAAATATTATGCATATCTACGTTTATGTATAACCTGTTACAAAAACACACAAATGCAGATAATGAAAATTCATTGTGAAAGAAAACTGGTGAAATCAATATTAAAATAATAAAATAAAATTAAAAAATCTTGTAAAAGTCATAATAGCATTAATTAAATCAATAATATTATAAAAGAATAATTATTTCATTAATCTCCATGTAATTCTAGGTCCATTTATTAAACATTCTAGGTTCATTTAACATTCTAGGTTCTGTATTAATCATTATGTAATCAGAAATTTAGCAAGATACTAAGGAAGAGAGGGTGCATAATAGTGATGCATTGAAACAATTTATTTGTAAAACATTCCTAAACTACAAGCCTCCTTAGGATTACTTCAGGGTGTGGGAGGAACCTGCTATTCACCCATCTATGATGTCATACACTGGGGGTTTGGTTTGGGGTACTGATACTGAAGCAAGACACCTCATGAGTTTACATGAGAGTAAAGCTGGATCAGTGACTGTGGTGTTGTAGTCATCAATGCATACCCCAATGATGTGGACGGTTCTCCTCTTTCTAACTGTTACATTCTCATCAAGTGCCCTTTCACGTGAGTATTTTTGTTTTTTTATATACTAAAATCCATTAATAGGAATCACTTATTGTTCAAAATTTGAAAGTATAAAAAAAGAATTATTAAATAAGTACCTCAAACTAAATAATTAATCAAAATCTGTAAAACTTTTTATATCTTCTTTTAGAATTTTTGGGTTAAATCCACAGCTGAAAAATAGTTGCATTATTTTAAATACCAATACTTCAAACAATTAAATGTATTAAAATTTTTGTTTCAGCGAATTGCCATTGGCATTGCACACAAGGATGTAGACATCCAGTTGAACAAGCTTTAAAACTTTATTCTTCAGCCCTCCAATGTAGCCTTTTCCTAATGACCAATCATGGCAAACTTTGACATTAGTACTTATAAAATTAGTACTAGTATTTGTATGACCAGTATGATTAATGCTTCAAAGAGGCTTAAGGCTAACTATTTAAGGCTATTCTTTGTTTTTATTAAGTATAGTGCACAATGTCACATGTTAAAGAATGTCATAGAATGTGATAAATGAAAGGTTAACTGCATGTCAGAGCTCTGTGGGATCTTACCTCATTCCAACAGTGGGGATTACAGCGGTACCCTCAGCTGAAAGTCACATGAAAAGGATTGAATGGGATTGTGGAGGTCGTGTGACTCTGTTTGCCAACCCTCACATTCTCTTGCTTTTTTCATTGTAGATTTTCTCTTCAGTCACTTATGAACTTAAGCCAGCCTTTAGAAACAGAGCTATCCTATATTTACTAACTTTTAACTACCTTATGAAATGACACTATATAATATACTATATATAGAGTATAAATATATATTATAGCATTATTCCAGTCTGTCATCTTATTTAGTCACATTTATCTAATATGCAAAATTTTAGTGTTTGTAGGGTTGCTTATAATGTTGAAGTAATGGAATTAAATCAAGTTAAATATGCACCTTCCACATCTAATGTTTTCTAATAACTGGTCCTGTTGGGAGACTATAAAATTATGAAATCAAGAGTTTACCCATAGATGGGTTTTAAAGAAGACCTTTGTTATTTAAAGAACTAAATTAACTTAATTATTTACTCTTTACTAAAAATATATTTTAATGTTCTTTCACAAAAAAGACCTTTACTACTTCTTTTCATCATTCTTCTAGAATCCAGAACACGCTTTGCACGTTATCGTTCATGGAATTCACAGATGTATCCAGTTTGGAGAGATGGAGATCCCAGATACAGAGACTGTTGGAAAGGTAAAAAAAATAAAATAAAATAAAATAAATTGAGATACCTCCTAGTTTTCTTTTTTTTTTTTTTTTGGAAGAAGATATGCTATACCTGCTACCTTTCTTTTAAACTATGTCTGGAAATCCTTTTTTGCCATAGGTGGAGAGGTGACATTTGAAGTCAGAAGTGATTCTCCTACACTTACAGGAGCTAAAGCCACTTTCAACATTGATGTTCGCTTCCCTCAGAACCAGACAGTACGTCCTGATGGACAGGTGGTGTGGGACAGAAACTGTACAATTAATGGTTAGTTTTACAAAAAATTTTTTAATATAATACATTTGCCTGATCTTGAAATGTTGTAATGTATTTTTATTTTATGTTCATATAATATATACAGTATTTGTTATTTCCTGTAAACAAAACAGTAGATATAAGTGCCATGGATCTTTTTTTTTAAATTGTATTATTATTGTTACAATTTACAATTATAGTTACAATTGTTATTTACAGTTAAATTAAAAAAAAAGTAATTTAAAAAATAGCAAATTTGTTTTTAGGAACATCATATACTATGGGCCAGACTGTATACCCTGAGTCCAACATCCCTCAAGAATGGACAGGTGTCTTTCCTGACAGAACTCCCTTCTCTAGGATCTCTAACAAAAAGTCCCGCTTCATCTACGTATGGAAAACATGGGGTAAGAGGAAGTTTAAACCTGTAGTTTTATTTTAGTCATATATATATATAAACTAGCATTTAGTGGAAAAGTAGATAGCAAGCTCGGAGACTTGTACAACATTTTTATGAACCATTTAATTTAAAATAATTTCTCATTGATTTTAGTGTGTTAGGGACAGGGTTAGGGTTATTAGTGGCTGATTTTTAGTTACTGTTTTTATTGTTTCAATCTTTCAGGAAAATACTGGCAGGTGGCTGATGGTCCCTCGTCTCTACTGACCATTGAAACAGTTAACACGCCTCTTGGTTCTTATACCATGGATGTAGTCATTTATCACTGCCGTGGCAAAGACAAGTTTGTTCCCCTCGGTTATGCATCTACTCAGTTCTCCATCACTGGTGAGCAGTTTGATAACTGTACATTCATGCATATAATCTCTATTCATTTGAAAATTACGCCTATTTTGTTTACTTATGTTTACTTACAGTAATTCATGCCAATCAACCACTTACTTGAGCTAAACTGGAAAGTAATTTGTGTAACTGAAGAGTAAACCAATGTTGTAATTTACAGAGTAAGAAAAACCTAATGAAATTTCCTCTTCTCCTCTAGACCAGATTCCTTTTACAGTGACATTATCTCAGGTCGGTGACATCAATCAGGGTGACCAAAGCTTTATCCAGAACAGAGCTGTGTCCTTTAGCATTAATTTGCATGACCCTAGCCAGTATCTCAGTGGGTCAGACATCACCTTCAACTGGGATTTTGGTGACAATAGTGGAACTCTCATTTCTCGGGAAACCACTGTTACCCACGCATACCTTACAACTGGTTCCTTCAGACCACAGGTGGTTTTGATGGCAGCCATCTCAACTGGTTGTCAACTCAATCCAACTCCAGTAGCCACTCTCGTACCTCCTGTTCCTGTCACAGGTAGAATTTCATACTGTATTCAAAGCTCATAATTCGTGGCATTTGAAAGTAAATTCTCAGTCCAAAATGTGTTTTGAAGTGATTTCCAAAAGATTTATCAGTTGGTGCTTTCTCCTTTTTACCAGATGAAGCAACAGCAGCGGAAAACATTGTGCTAACTGTTTCTCCTCAGTCGCTTGATGTTGTTCCCATAGCAGAGGAAGGAGTTGGAGTTGATGTCGCTGTAGTTGCCAATGACTTGGCAGTCTCAGCAACTGACACAGAAGCAGAATTAGATAATACTGCTCAGGAGGTGCCCACTGCTGCTGGAGACACTGCTGTGGCTGAAGGTGACAATAATGCTGCAATTATGTTAGCCACACCTACAGCTGTTGAGGCTGAACCTGCGACAGAGGTTCCCGTGGCTGACACGGCCCCAGAAGGAGACGAGATTATAGTCAATCTGGCGGCTACAGTTCTTCCAGAATCCTCTGCTGCTGTAGTTGACACAACCCCTGTTCAGACAGTCATAGAAACAGCGGGAACGACTGGTGATGTAATAATCATTAACAGCCCTGAGGCAGTGATCACAGATGTTGTAGCTTCTGTTTTACCTCTAGCAGAAGACATAGAAGCAGTTAATGGAGCTGCTCCTGAAGTCAACGAGGCAGCTGAAGCCATCACTGGTGAAAAACTTTATTTAGACAGCCATAACTTAAAAAAAAAAAAACATAACCAGTTAATTGTGTCATATATTTAATTTATTTTCATCGGTTTACTTGCAGGCATAACTAGCATACCTGAGGCAACAGTGAGTGAATTAGAAGCTGAACTGGTGGCAGGAACTGAAGCAACCCAGGCTGCTCTAGTCATTGCAAAACGGCAAGCACCAGAAATGTCAGCAGAAACAAACTGTATGATTTATCGTTATGGCTCCTTCTCTACAACTCTTACAGTAGTTCGTGAGTATTTTTTGTATTTTTATTATTATTAATATTTTGTTTCAATGTATTTAAACCCAAAAGTGCTACCACCTGTCCAAATCTGCACTCACGTTTGGCTAATAACAAAATACTTTTTTCCTCAGATTCCTTGACGATTCAGAACAATAAAACTTGATTAATTGTTCTGGGAATAACAAATTGCTTTTGTTTTCCACAACTCAAACTGGTGATGCCATGTTCGTGTTGGTTGGAAAATAAGGGTCAAATATAGCTGAAAGCAGCACTGCAGCGTTGTGGGAAACAAAAACAATTTGTTATTCCCAGAACAATTAACAGAACAATTTATCTTCAAAAAATCAGAGGAAAAAACTATTTTGTTTATACCCCTTACGGTTCATAAGTTATAATTTCATAGGTTCACTCCAGTATTACTGGCCTGGCTGGCTTAACTATAAAAAATCTTTCACCTATAACCACTTATATATTGATGACACAAATTGTGTAGCAGTATCAAGACAAAAAGTAGCTCTTTATATTTTGTATGTCTGTATTATTTAACACAGCTGATTCAGATAACCATCTCATTGGGAGAGAGCTCCATAAACTAGACTAAGTGTGTCAGATGAAAGAGAAAAGCAAAATGTGCACATCGGTGGGCATGCCATGGCTGGACTTTAGTACTAACGTTATAGTACTAACGTTAAACAGGCTTTGAAACATTCACAAAAATATTCATCCACTTGAATACATATGTAAACTGAATCAATCCAAAACTGTAACTTGTTCAGCATTATTCAACTATTATTTTTTGGAGTTTCTAGATTATTTAGAGTTGGGAAGGGAGATAGGTATATTGAAATTTAGTGCTTGGCTTTGGCAGACAAGGTTGGTTATGTCTGCACTCCCAAGCTAAACAGTGCCCCACAGTTTTTAAATGTAAATCTGTGGTGAAATATATAAATACAGTACACCCTTATTAAAAACCAGATAGGCAGATATGCAACTTTGAGACTATGAGATTTTGCATTACTTGAACATAGTTCTGGACAATGCTATATCAATCCATGCCAGAAAAATCTATCAGCCTGCGTTAGATCAGCAGCTTTGTCAGACTATAAACATAGCAAGTGGCACAGATCATCCCATAAGTAATAGTGCTAAGTTTTTGTTACATAACTCATCTGAGAGAATGTCAGTCAGTAGGTTAAATTATTATATAAATATGAATACACATACCTACATTCCAGAAAAGGAAACTTGTGTGTGTGTGTGTGTGTGTGTGTGTGTGTGTGTGTGTGTGTGTGTGTGTGCGTGCGTGCGTGCGTGCGTGCGTGCGTGCGTGTGTGTGTATGTGTGTGTGTACCTGGTATTCATCACGTTGTGGGGACCAAATGTCCCCACAAGGATAGGAATACCAGTAGATTTTGACCTTGTGGGGACATTTCTCAGGTCCCCATGAGGAAACAGGCTTATAAATCATGCACAATGAGTTTTTTTGATGAAGTGAAAGTGTGCACAATCTCCTGTGAGGGCTAGGTTTAGGTGTAGGGTAGGTGTAGGGCGATAGAAAGTACGGTTTGTACAGTATAAAAACCATTACGCCTATGGAATGTCCCCATAAAACATGTAAACCCAACATGTGTGTGTGTGTGTGTGTGTGTGTGTGTGTGTGTGTGTGTGTGTACCTGGTATTCATCACGTTGTGGGGACCCCACAAGGATAGGAATACCAGTAGATTTTGACCTTGTGGGGACATTTCTCAGGTCCCCATGAGGAAACAGGCTTATAAATCATACACAATGAGTTTTTTTGATGAAGTAAAAGTATGCACAATCAAAAGTATGAAGTAAAAGTATGCACAATCAAAAGTATGCAAAACAATGTTTTGTTTTGGTAAATTGCCCAGTTTGTAACTTGGTTAATTGTTCTGAGAATTAAACATTTATTTTGTTTTCCTACCATTATAAATCAGTATTCATACACAATAAGAACCACATTAATGTTTGCATTTTAAGATAGCATTTTATTTATGTGAGTCTGCCAGTGAATGTTAAAGTCCCACCCTCAGGCTGAATTACACAAAGACAATAGACCTCTGCCATAAGTATTCTGCATTCCCAGAATCTGCCCCACCTAATTTATTGTCAGAAGCCACTATTGCTTATGTTATATCACATATATTATGTTGTCTTAATGATACCTGTGAACAGATCACTACATATGTGTTTAATATTCTCTACATATGTGTTTTCCTACTTCAGAGGGAATAGAGAGTGTTGAGATTGTGGAGGTGAATAATGTGGTGATTATGGCCACAGAGCTGGAGCAGAATGCTGTAGATCTTACAGTCACATGTCAGGGAAGGTAAATATTCCTTTAATATGATTTATTATATAGACTGTATATAGGCTTTACTGTTCTTAGATGTTACTGTTTTATAATAGTCTTAAATTGGTAATAATTATGACTGTAATTGAACATGAATATGGTATGCAAATATATTATTATTTTAATTTTATTTTTTTATGTTTGCTTGCCAGCCTGCCCAATCAAGTGTGCACCGTGGTATCTGATGCAGACTGTACAAGCCCTGTTCAGGCCCTACAGTGTAATGCTGTGACTCCAACCTCTGAGTGTCAGATGGTGCTACGACAATTTTTCAACAACTCAGGCACCTTCTGCATCAATGTGTCTCTAACCAATGATGTCAGCTTGGCTGTAACCAGTGCAAAGCTCAGTGTGGCTATAGGCAAGTGTCATTTAAATATAAAGCATATCTAAAATAATAAAATGTATTTTACTGAACGCACACTATAACCTCACTACTTCACAACTTATCTTGTTAAAACTACAGACACAAATTTGTCAAGGAACACGGCTGGAGCAACACTGGGAGTCCTGGTTTTTATTTGCGCTTTAGGAGCCATTGCTTTTACATACAAGTAAGACACCAATACACATATGGGTTTCATCCAAATAAATATTAAGAATGTTATTGTTATCTGCCTAGTTAAAAGTAAACAAAGTTTAGGTACATAAAAGTAACCATCCATGTATATTCCAGGCGGTTTAAAGAGTACCATCCATTGAGAGAAGATAATACAAGCAGCAGTTTCAGCTCTGGAATAAGCTCAGTGCCTTCAATGCTGTGGAACCTTCTGAGCCGGAAATCCACTGCAGAGAGCCGCCCACTTCTGCTTGGGCGAGTGGTGTAAAAAGCTGTTCACTTTTGCTTTAAGGCATATTGCATAGTCTGTACAATCTCTCAATAAGAGAATTGAATATGAACAATGAGGGCCTCATTGTACTGTAATAACAAATATGTTTAATGTAATATGCCTCACATTATCTACATGATGTTTTATTGTGTGTGGCAGTTGAATAATTATAGAATATGCTGTGTGTGTTGTCATAAAATTTGCAGACATTTCCTGTCAATGATTAGCTTTTCTTGGGTTGCAATAATCTCATTTATTCCCCTTCAGTATTTGATAAGAGAGTGTCAATCAAGAGACTGTCTCCTTGGTGTCAGTCAAGTCAGTCAACTATTAAAAATATAGTGCAGTGCAAAGGGGAAATGCAAAGTGGTGAAAGAACAAGTAGTTTACTTACATTATTTACAGAAGGTGAGAGGGAAGGGGTAAAAAAGGGGGTACAAAATTATAAAATAAAACATTAATAAAAATATTTTATAATATATTATAAATATTTTTAATATTTATAATATTTAAAATATTTTTACAAATGTTAAGAATGCACATGGAGGGGCCAAATGAATGTGGGCGTTGACCAAATCAAAAAAATACTAACTCGTCTATATCTAACCACACTGACAAGCAAGTAGACAAAAAAAATGAACACATTGAAAAGAAAAGTCTTGAGCATAATTGACACTCTTACTAATCTACACTCGTTAATAAAAAAACTAAGTACAGTGGGTGGCTCTCAACCCTTACCTAACAGTTATGTGGATAATAGAGATTGTGGGCAGGAGCATCTTCAGTTATTGTAATGAATGTAAAAGTAATAATTCTACAAGCACCCCAAGTAAACTCCTTTTTTGTCTATTTATAATTAGATAATAGGTTATTACAGACAACAAAGACATTGTCAGCTGTTCTGTATATAATCTATTCAACTAAAAGCAAATGTTTTAAGAAAAGCATTGCTCCTCTTCAACATTTATACAACATTAAGCTTAATGAAGTACATTTATATCAACATTTAACTATGATGTAAATTGATATTAAGATTGAACTATTAATAATTAAAAATATTATGTATTTTCCCCAATTACCTTTGTAGAACTATCTTTCCATTACTATAATAATTTTTTTTTTCAGCTGTGTATTATTTAAAGCAGTGCTTCTCAACCCCCCGTCTAGACCCCCAACCCATCCACATTTCGGAAGTCTTCCTCATCCACATTTCGGAAGTTTTCAGAAATTCTTCCTCATCATGAGAAACATGTAAAATGTGCTGTCGTGGGGGATCTCCAGGACAGGTTTGAGAAGCACTGATTTAGAGCGGCATCATTTGCATTTTCAACAAACCATGTGTTAGTTTGATAATAACTCAAATGGCCTGATGTTTTATAAATAATAATAGCCACAGTAATGACTTATCACCCTAAATAAAACATTTCCTGACTCTCCTTGCTGTTTTGTCTGGTTCTATTAAAGAGCTCCTATTATGCCTCTTTTTACAAGATGCAATGTAAATCTCAGGTGTCCCCAGAATGTGTTTATTATATTATTCTGAAAATGCCTATTTTGAGTGAAAGCATGCATCATAACAAAAGGACCGACCTAAACAGTTCCCGGCGTTTTCCCCTGCGTTTCTTTTCTGTCTTTTTCTCAGTGTTTGTTTTGTTTTGATTATGGATAACCCTGCCATCCTCATCATCCTCCTGGAGCAGGGGGATCACTCTCTCGAGGACCACGCCAGAGACTTTGTCCACCTCGTGCCTTACACGCACTACCCGGACAGCTGTCTGTGCACCTTTTACCGGAAGGGACTTAACAACACCATCAAGGCGCAGCTGTCCGGGGAGGGTCCTCGAGAGAGCATTGCCGATTACATCGAGTGGGTGCTGATGTCCAGCAGAGCTTCGTTGACCGCGGAGGATGACACCAGCCCCACTCATGACCCAGAGACCAGCCAACCATCACCCCGACACGCGGAGTTGGAGCCCAAGCGCACCGCGGAGGAACTAGAGCTGCGAGCGACAGAGCCCTCCACGGCTGATCAGGTGCGTGAGCCGGCTTCTACATCCACGACAGTGGATTGCAACGTGGAGCAAGTGAGGGAAATAGAGAGCCCTGCCCACTGCACCACCGCCTAGGGTGAGATGGATCTGAAGTCTGGGGATTTGATTGATTTTTTTTTCCGAAGTCCTGGTGTCATGATCTGGGCTGTGGGGCTTCCCTCAGCCACCTGAGGTCGCTGTTTTCCTTTTCCTGCACTGCACTTCTGATAGCATTCACCTGTCCTTGTCGTTATCACTGATTACACGCACACCTGTTCACAATCACTATCTGGACTATAAGAGATCCCACTACTCACTCCGCATTCATGTCTGCATTGTCTTGTGTCTGTTATGTACTTTTGTGTTCTTGATTCCCTGGCCTTTTGATCTTGTTCTTGGTTTTGTTATTTTGTGTTTTAGTTATTAATTTTGTGCCGTGTTGGCCTTTTTGTTTGTTTATTGTTTTATTAATTAAAAATACTTACCTCTGTCCCTGACGCAGAGGCGACCGTGCCCTCTGTTCCTGTCGCGGCTGTGAATGCGCTCTGTTCCGGACGCGGCGGACTGTCATGATCTGGGCTGTGGGGCTTCCCTCAGCCACCTGAGGTCGCTGTTTTCCTTTTCCTGCACTGCACTTCTGATAGCATTCACCTGTCCTTGTCGTTATCACTGATTACACGCACACCTGTTCACAATCACTATCTGGACTATAAGAGATCCCACTACTCACTCCGCATTCATGTCTGCATTGTCTTGTGTCTGTTATGTACTTTTGTGTTCTTGATTCCCTGGCCTTTTGATCTTGTTCTTGGTTTTGTTATTTTGTGTTTTAGTTATTAATTTTGTGCCGTGTTGGCCTTTTTGTTTGTTTGTTTTGTTATATTCATTAAAAATCACTTACCTGCATTTTGGACCCAGACTTCCTTTACTAATCCGTGACACCTGGAGGACAACTCTTGTGACTTAATACACTTCTATACCGAAATACTTACCTGTCATGTTCAACCTGTCTGTCCGGAATTCCCACCCTGCTCATGTCTCCATCTGCCTGGCCACCGCTGTTCCCTGACAGCCCCTCTGCTCACCCTCAGCCCACCATCAGTGCAGTGGGCTCGCCGCAGGGCTGCCAGTTACCATCGGTGTCATGGCTGGAGGATCCCTCAGCTTCGCCTCCAGCCTCAGAGCCCAGATCTCCACTTCGGCCCTCCGACCCTGCGGCTCCACCACGGCTCTCAGCGCCCTCATCTCCACCGTCGCTCATCAGCCCACCAGCTCCACCGGGCTCCATCGTCTCTTCGGCTCCGCTCTGGTCAGTCGTCGTCCGTTCGTCACCTCAGGACTCTGCTCTTCCGGCTGTGCCTCGTTACGCCGTCCCACCGGCTCCTACGGACTCCTCCCTCCCTCCATCCTCTGTCGCTCCGGCTCCGCCACGGACCTCCGGAACTCCGCCTCTGCCTCGGTCGCCAGAGCCTCTAGTTCCACCTTGGCCCTCCGGATCCGCGGTATCGCCCAGGATCTTCAGCTCTCCATCTCCGCCTCGGGCTCCTCTACCAGCTGCTCCGCCTCTGTCGGTCGGCCCCATGGAGTTGGCGTCCTTCCTCCACCATGGCTCCTCCCTACGTCGGCTCCACCTTGGGCCGTCATCATGGTTGCAATCTGGGTCCTGCTGGGTTCCTCCTGCTTCAGGCCCCTCCTGTTTCCTCCCTGGCTCCTGCCACCGTCGTCGCCCCCTTGGACTGTCTTGTCTGCCACTAGGACTTTTGTTTTGGTCCCCCTCCTGGGGTTGCGTCCTCCGCCGAAGCCTCCTCCATTATGGACTCTACTTTTCTGGTTTTCCGTCCCTCTTTTCTGTTCTGTTTTTTGTTTTCTACGGCGCGAGGACGCGCCTATTCGGAGGGGGGCGTAATGTCACAGTTATGTCAGTTTATGTCATCTGTTTTTGGTTTCTTCCATTGTCTCCCCCTGTCTTTCTGTGATATTTGGTTTAGCCCTCGTTTGCCCGGATTCCAGACACACTCTGTCAGTTTAAATCTACTGTAGATTAAAGACCCATCTCTTTAACCTGGCCTACACTTAACACATTTCTATAATCCAAATCCGTTAAAGGATTGTTAGGCTGCATTAAATAGGTCAACCGGAACCGGGAACACTTCCCATAACACCTGATGTACTCGTTGCATCAGAAGAAGAATGGCATCTACGCTAATATTAGTATCTTTCCTTCTTATTCCGAGGTCACCGTAGCCACCTGTCCATCCAGTCCATACCCATCAGCACCCAGAGATAACCTCTACAGCCCTGAAAGTCAGATGACCTAAAATCCCAGTTGAGCTAGGTGGTTGAGAACCACGTCCCAATGGGAGCAAACCAACTATCATGAGTGTGCTAGGATTAGCCAGTCGTCCAGGTAGTTGAGAATGCGTATGCCCACTTCCCTGAGGGGGGCAAGGGCAGCCTCTGCGACCTTCGTAAAGATGCAAGGCGACAGGGATAGCTCAAAGGGAAGGACCTTGTACTGAAATGCCTGTCCTTTGAAGGCAAACTGCAGGAACTGTGTCTTGGAAGGATCGAGACATGAAACACTGGTCCTTCGAAGGCAAACCGCAGGAACTGTGTCTTGGAAGGATCGAGACACAAAAGTCTATAGCCACAAACCAGTCTTGTTCTTTAACACACGTGATAATGTGTTTGAGGGTTAGCATCTTGAACAGGAGCTTGTACAGGGCCCGATTCAAGATTCTCAAATCCAAGACTGTCCACCATCCTTTTTGGGTACAATGAAGTAAGGGCTGTAAAACCCCTTCTTCATTTCAGCTGAGGGGATTGGCTCTATCGCACCCTTCGCCAGAAGAGTTGTGACCTCCGTCCGAAGGACTGCAGCATTCTCGCCCTGAACCATGGTAAATAGAATGCAGCTAAACTTGGGTGGGTGCCTCGCAAACTGGATTGCATAGCCGAGTCGGATGGTTCTGAGAAGCCAACGAGAGGGATTGAGTAGATTGAGCCAGACTCTTTTAGACTCTGCACCAGTGCTCTCAGGTGAACGTAATTTCACCAAGTACAACAAGGTCCTGGATCAACATCCTTGTTGATCTTGGAACAACATTCCAATAAACCAATCAGAATTGATGGATAACTTTTCAGGAAATGCCAGTTATAGGCTTGCGATCAGGGTTTGGTGCTTCTACACCCTTGTTAATCATCTATTATTTCCCTCTGATTTTAGATAAGGTTTATGGGTAGGGATTGGGTTAAGTCTTTTTGGACAGTAATGTTGACCCAGGATCAACAAAAGATCTTGAGACAGGAACATGTCTTACTTGGCAAAATCACGGTGACCGTGGTCTCAAGGGGACCACCCCTGACGTACCTGGAATGGCTTTGTGGCTTATCAGAGCTAAAAACACAGTGGCTGGAGATAAGAACTCCCTAAGGTTATTATCCACCCTCTCCTCTGGGCTGCCCATCTCAGGAACGCTTCGAAGCCTGACGAGGGTTTATTCTGTTCTGATCATGGGCGTCGCCAGACCCCATTTACCGGGGCACATGCCCCAGTAAAAATCTGTTGTGCCCCAGTAAAATCTCAAGATTGAGTTATAATTTACTTTATTTGTCTGTGTATTAATTTCAAATCCTGGAATAAAGAAACTATCCTATTAGCAACAACCGAATCAATGCTTGTAAAAGCAAAGCAGTTTAACCGAAAACAAACTGACGCACACGCGCAGAAATCCATGCCCGTGCGCGTCTGTGTGTTTACGTGCAACTGCAGCGCGTAGCCTTTCACGGCAGGCAGAAGTGTTGGCATGCGGTTGAGGTGGACCTTGCACAGAGAAGTCTAGGTGTTGAAATGCAGTTGAGGTGGGCTATGAAAAAAAAATGACGAAACCAGTGCTAGAAGTGGGCTAGTAAGCACCTGTACGCCGTAGCAACATTTTTATCAGTGGTGGACAGTAACAAAGTAGTTTTACTTCTTTACTACTTAAGTACAGTTTTCAAGTACCTCTACTTTACCTGAGTAGTTTTATCTTAAGTAACATTTACTTCACTACATTCCAAAGCATAAGATCGCACTTTTTACTTAACTACATTTAAAAAAAACATAATGTTCCTCCGTGATAAATATTACGTGCTCCGACTCTGAGACGCAGAAGCAGTGTCTGATTCATGAACAAACTGATTATTTTCAATGAACAAACTGATTCTTTTCAATGTACCTGTTAAATCGGTTCGCAAATCGCACCAAACCAAATCGATTCATTCACGAATTGGACTCCAATTGCAACCTACAGTCTATGATTGGAGCTGTTCTCGAGTCGACAACTTACTGATTTAAATTAGCCGTTTAGAGCGAGTCTCCAGTGAACTTGATTCTCAAGTAAGAACCGTTAGGTTTTGTGAGCGCGTGCGCACGCGACCTATGGTGCTAAATCTGCTGTAAAGGGTGATATATTTAAGCCCATTGAAATGCTTGAATACAGACACATCAACATCTGTGCCTCTAGGAGCCTAGAGTCTAGGTCAAAAAACAAAACATTAAAATAACACAGATAAAATAACTCATGCACGTTTATATTCCCCCCTGCTTTAATGATAGTAGTTGTATAAAAATGCATTTACTCCTATGTGACATCTGTTTCTATATTGTTTACGGTATCAATTTTTATATTGTTTGGATCAACTAACGTTATAGCCAAGTATACAGATCTACAGTGAGAAGTGATGCCCTCTGGGGGCATGTTTTTATACCACAGACAAGGTTGAGAAAAAAATATTATGAAAATATAATTATATTTTTAATTAAAATGCTCTTCCTAACTTAAGGCTTTATTCTAATATAATATAAAACTGTAACGTTCTGCAAAACAACAAGCTTTAAAACACTTTTTTTTTTACTGATGAGAGTCAAATCTGTTTTCTCACAGGTACACCGCAGTGTACGCTTCACAGTGAAAATTACTACATGAATCTCATCAACATTTTCATATAACATAACAAAAATATATCTTGACTCCATATAGGCTAGGTATTTTGAGCAGTAAGATTATAAAAAAAATATATAAAATTATCTAAATATATATTTTATATAAAATTGCTAAATCTATCAGTACTTTTTTACTTAATTGCATAAAAAATTTAGTACTTTTGTACTTTCACTTGAGTAAAATTGAAAAAGAAGAACTTTCACTTTTACCGGAGTAGTATTTATTTATTCGTATCTGTACTTTTACTCAAGTACTTGATTTGTGTACTTCTTCCACCACTGATTTTTATACTTTAACCCTTAGTGTTTCATAAATTTTTCTGCCGTTTTGGGTCACTGGCACTTCTCACATACTGCCCTGTGCCCACTCCCAATTTCCCCCCAGCCCCTGAACGCGATTTCCAAATTGGGAGTATCATCAGTTTTATATTTCCACTTCAAGCACTGGACAAAACTAAATATGTTTCTAAATAATATTACGTTATTGACTAAAACTTTATTGGCTCCTGTAGACGGACATCAGACATTTTTGTGTAAGAAGCAGAAACAGAGAAGCAGACAGGAGAGATGATGAGTCTAGGGGAGGTAAGACTTGATGAACAAACTTAATTCTCAGCCATCAGAATTCACTCACTGCTCAAAACACCATTTTGTTCAGTGCTGAGTTATGCAAGCTCACAAATACTCTCATGATAACAAAAACAAGATATAAATAAGAGAGTCACTAATTATTAAGGAGCTACTATCGCAATGATGAGTGACAACTTTAATGATTATTAAGGAGTTTGCAAATGTAATACTGATTTATTACAACAGGTCAATAAACAATATTTAATTTAATATCAAGTGACTTATATCGTCTGACTACAGCACTTGCCTGATTTTGCTCTATTTCATCAGTGAAAATAATTTGAAACAAAGTCACAGCTGAGCCACAGCGAATATCTAAGCAAACAGCAGTTTTTCCTTTATGAATGAACATGCCTTTCCATTCATAAAGACAGTCACTTGCTTCTTCCTGAATTAATCAGTCATTTGAATTAATCAATTGAATGATAGTACCTTGCCGCTACCTATTGGCAGTTTTAGTTTAATTTTCTATTTTTAATAATCATAAAAATAGCTTGTTTTTCAAACTGGAACAGCCAATGAGCATGAGTCTGAGAACCACCTCTCTGCTCATTCTGAGACTTTTTGTCTGAAGCGGTCCTAATGTAGGATACTCTGCTTGATGTTGGATAATGCAGTTTCATAGATTTTCATAGGTTTTCCTTAAAAAAATGATGCCTTTTCATCTGATGTCTGACTAAGACCCTACAGGTGAAAGAGAAGGAAGAGAGATGGAGCTGAATGAACAGTTGGAGGCAGGGCAAAGAGTGAAAGAGTGGAGAAGGACAGACGAGAGACAAGCAAAAGACAGGAGAGCCATGCAGAGGAAACTGAGGGAGAGATGAGAACAGTGGCAGCAGAGAACATTAGACAGGGGGCAAGGGCAAAAACCACTGGTCACAATATAGATGGAAATATTAGTGACTTGGGGGAAAAGCATTGTGGGCCAAAACAAGTTAAGTTGTCCCAATATCCCCAGCACAACTTTGGGTTGAAAAAGCGATCCTTTAATCAGAACTGGTTTGGAAGCTTTCCCTGGTTGGAATATTCTGTATCTAGAGATGCAGCTTTTTGTTTTTCAGTGTTCGGTAAAAACATGAAACATGACCTTTGTTACCACTGGCCTAACAAACTGAAAAAAAACTTTAGATCTCTTTAGAGAGCATGAAAAAAACACCTGCCCATAAAGCAAGCATGCTTTCCTGGCACAGTTTTAAAGCCAGTGCTGCTTATGGCAGTGTAATTGAACAACTGCACTCAGCAAATGAGGCAGAAATAAATGACAGACGGGAGTACCTCACGCGTATTGTGGCTGACACAATTCCTGGCCAAACAAAATATTCCCTTCCATGGCCATGATGAGGGAGTCTCCAGCCACAACCAAGGGAATTTTCTGGAGTGTCTGAATCTCTTAAAACAGTTTGACCCTTTTTTTACAATCACATTCAGCCCCTTCACATAGTACTTACTTATCCCCTGGATCTCAAAATGAAATAATTGAGTGCTGTACTGAAGAGGTTACAGCAAATATTATCAGGGAGGTACAAAAGGCAGGGATGTTTTCAGTAATGGCAGATGAAGCCAGAGATGGTAATACTGAACAGTTGGCCATATGTGTTCGCTATGTTGCAGAGGATACAGTGAAGGAGTGCTTGCTTGCAATGACAGCACTTAAAGAGTTTGATGCAGAATCCATCACTGATGCTATAGAAGAGCAGCTAACACGTCATGGCATTGATGAGCTGAAGTGTGTAGCACAATCATATGATGGCTCTGCAGTTATGAGTGGGGCTATTGGTGATGTACAAGCCAGATTTAAAACAAAGCATCCAGAGGCCATATATGTGCATTGCTACGCACATCAGTTAAATTTAGTTTTATGTCACACCTGTCAGGCCATACCAGAGGCCAGGGATCTTTTTGAGCTGCTACAGAGTGTGTACTAATTTTTCACTGTTTCACTTGTACACCATCAGCAATTCAAAGATGTTCAAAATAAGCTGGGGTTACAGCCATCTGAACTTGTGCAGATTTCAAAGACCCGCTGGGCAAGCCAGTTGCGGTCTGTAAATGCCATCTTAGAAAATCTGCCCGCAGTTCTTCAGTGTCTCTCTGGCATCAACAACTCCATGGCAGTAGGGTTCCATGCCATACTCAGCAGATTCTCCACAGTATACCTATTGCTAACGTTCAAGACGTTTCTGTCTGTAACTGAGAACCTGCACAAATATCTGCAAAGTGAAACAATAGACCTTGCTAAGGCTGCTGAGTACAAAAGAGCTGTGTGTGACACTCTTAAGCAGATGCACACAGATGAGAAAGCTACTATGCTTTATGATACTGTCAGGACCATTTGTGCAGCAAATCAGATCACAGAGCCATGCACTGCTACTAGACAAAGACAAAAGCAGAAACGCATGGAGGTTTATGTAGTGGACACTAGTTGTGGAGCAGTGAGTGACCTCAGTGATTCAGAGAAGCTAAAAAGAAACCTGTTTCTACCTTGTCTTGACAGAATGGTGTCTGAGATGGAGCAATGTTTTTCATCTCTTAATGGCCAAATATTGAGAGGTGTTCAGGCATGTAATCCTGGACCTGATAGCTTTCTTTGTGAGGAGCACCTCCGAGGTCTGGCAGATCATTACAATGTAGATCTAAAATCAGAGGAGGTTTTAGTGGCTAAAAACTGTTTGGCTCACAAAAAGGAAAGCCTTCCAATTAAGGATATACAGTGTGTTTTCAACTTGCTGGATAAAGTCATGTTCCCAACCTTGGCACAGGTTATGCAGATATCTCTGACAATCCCAGTCAATAGCTGTCATTGTGAATGGTCATTCAGTGTGCTGAGAAGGCTCCACACTTGGCTGAGGTACACAATGGGACAAGAAAGGCTCCACCATCTTGCTGTCTTATCATTTGAGAGAGAAGAACTTTGTAAATTAAGTCAGAGGCAAGTGATTGACCATTTGCGAAAAAGAAGAATAGGCGGTACAGTTTAATGCTCAAATGAACCAATGTCATTTGGACTTGGCTAAGGAACTGGGGAATACTTTTTCATATCTTTTTTGTTTGCTTGTTTGTTTGTTTTTAAAAACAAATGCTGATTATTATAGTTGTTGTCATTAAATGACTGGTTACTTGAAATGTTATAATTGTAAATTCTTTAAGAAAGATGAAATCGTCATCATTAGAATTGTATAATCTAGAAGACTGCAAAAGAGCAAGGAAAAAATTTACAAGTTCTCTCCAGTTTTATTTCCATATACATTGCCTTAAAACATGTTGGAAATGCTTATGTGAAGCATGATGAAGTCACTTAAATAAATAAATCGTTAAATAAATAAATTGTTAATGTATACAGTTACACAATTTGTATAGTTTATTGTGTTGTACACTTATTGCACGCAACTTTGCTTGATATGAGTAATGGGGGGCCTGTGCCCTAGTAGAGCTTTATGTCTAGCAACACCCCTGGTTCTGATGATAAGCTCACGGTGCCACAGGGCCTAAGCTGTTCTGGCAGGGGGCCATCCTCGAAGCGGGGCAGGCGGAGATTGCTGCTTTGGAAGGGCAGGGCCAATCCCCGTCGAGACAGGATGTGTTTTATGGCTTCCGTCTGCTTCTTTACTGTGGAGAACTGCTGGGCAAATTCTTCCACAATTTTGCTGAAGAGACCAACCTTTAGTTTTAGCCACAGGTGGCGCTCCTGGACCACCGTTGTGGATATTACTCTCCCCAGAGCCAGTTCCTGCAGTAGCTCGGGAACAGTAGCTTGTCCGGAAGCCGCGTTAGCCTTTGCCACGAGAGTGGAAGAGAACTTACAAGCCTTGGACAGGAGTTTCGGGCGGTCCCACCAGGTGGCGGCATTTTGCAGGCAAAGGTGCATTGCAATCACTCTCTCCACCTGGGGAATCTCCGTGTACCCCCTCGCTGGGCCCCCAATGAGGGTGGTGAGGGAGGAGGAATTGCCTTCCACGATTTTGTCAATTCCTTGTGCACTTCCGGTAAGAAAGGCACTGGGGTAAAACGTGGCCTGGAGTCACGGTCCTCCCCAGATACCAAGCGTCCAGCCTAGAGCAATCAGGACAAGGCGGAGAATTCCACACAAGCCCAATCTCTTTGGCTGCTCGTTCAAGCACGGCCACCATTTCAGTATCCGCAAACGACTGAGACTCAGCCCCCAGAACAGAAAGGGAACAGAAAGCAGTTAAAGTGTGAAGAGTGTGCCCAAGTGCATGTCCTCACAAGCTTCAGCATGCTCACGCCCAAAACACTGAATACAGCGATCGTGCCGATCGTTAGGGGAAAGGTAGAAACCGCAACCAGAACAACATGGATGTAAAGGCATAATGAAACACACAATCCAACTGTGTCAGCCCTTTTAGAGAAATTTTGCTCTTTTAGAGGTAAATCTTCTCTTTGAGATCGCCGTTAAAGCACCCAGGGGACTCTCACTGCAGCTAGCTGAGTCTGAGAAGGGAGAGACCGCTGCCTATGCCGTAGATACAATGACGAAGAGGTGAGTGGTGCTGCTTCTCACAGAGAGAGGCTGCAATCGGCTCCGAAGAATAGAACGAATGAGCAGATCCCATGTTGTCCTATTTATACCTGGATGTCCACTGGCCTTTTCTCAAGATATCAGAAGTGTTTGGGCTCTTAAGAGCAACCCCTAGTGACGTACATTCGACACAACGTCGAAGTGAATGCCAGAAAGGGAACCATTTTTTTAATGGTTTTAATGGTTAAAAGATGATAGTTTGTAATGGTATTTGTAGTGGAAACCATTAGAATTTTTGTGATGGTTTCTACTGATTTTTCAGCAGGGATAACATGCTAAAACATGCATGTTTTAACATGATGCTCAGCATTGCTAACATTTTAACACACAGCTAGCAAGCAGTAAGCTAAAACAAATAATAAAAAAACAGAGATGTTACAAACTTGTTAAAACATGCAAGAATTGTGTTCAAACTGTCTGTTAGCATGCTAAAACGTCGTAGCATCATGCTAAAAGATACATTGCTATGTGATATGTTAGGGGAGAGCGGGGCACAATGTAACACTTTTTGACTTTCTCAGTTTGTGTAAATCTAAATGGGGTTCAGAGTATAATTTTTGTCCTCATTAATTTCACACTTGTCTAGTACAAATCTGTGGTTTTGTTTCATAATTACAGTGTATACTTTTTGTCTTTATTTACCCCACAAGAATGGAAGTAAAATGTGACAACATGCCCC
Source organism: Garra rufa (assembly GCF_049309525.1). Taxonomy (NCBI): domain Eukaryota; kingdom Metazoa; phylum Chordata; class Actinopteri; order Cypriniformes; family Cyprinidae; genus Garra; species Garra rufa. The sequence continues at coordinate 27,183,849 of NC_133380.1, forward strand.
ATAGGTAGGGCACACTGTAACATGACCATATGGCAGCTTAAAAAGTTATCTGGTCTAATGAGTTTTTTTTTTTTTTATAAAAAAATATATATATATACAAGACAAAGTAAAATATTGTCAATAAAATAAAATCATTACCGTTTTCAGATAAAATAGTGGTGTTTTTTAAGAATTAAAAATAAACTAATTTTGGAGTTTTACAATGAATGCATTGCACATTGGCCCTGATTGCAACACATCTATAAAGCATAGTTCAAAACAATGTGGGCAAACGGATGAAGAAACACATCCAGACATTCAGAATAAAACACACTCCCCTCCCTCTATACACAGCTCTCACAGAACTTGAAAGAAATAGACAAAATGCTTTAAAAAATTTTGTTTAAATAATTGAACATTAACTCTCTTTATTCTTTATTAACCTGTTTCTAATGGTTTCTCATTAAAATTATATATGTTGTCCATCTAAAACTATTAAAGGGATATTTCACTTAAAAAAAGATTCTGTCATCTCTTTAAGCACACAAGGTATGCAGCCCTTATATTTTTCTTCACAATCTTTAAAAGAGAAACTTCAAACATATGCCAATCCTGCAATGATATGCCAAAGTGAAGGTTAACAAGTAATTACATTGCTCGTAGAGAAACACTTTGTCTTACCCTTTACATGAAAACCTGGAGTTTTTATTGTGCTACCACAGCATAAAACCTCAACCCTGTCAGGCTGATCCAGTTCTGTAAAACTGGATTATGTCATACCACGCTTTTGCCATGATAACATAAACTATGGTGCAAGAAACCGCACATCCAACATATGGAAGTAATCTACCGGTGATATTTTAAAGCTTTATCTTGTTTAATTACTGTTTTGATTTAAAACAGTTTTTGTGAATACATGGTTTCTAATATTACAACTCCCCATCCAGGACCGAAAGTCTCTGATGGTGTTACTGAAATGACTGCCTTAAAGCTTTAACTCAAACAAATGACTTGAGGGTTAATGGTCAGTCTCTTTTGCCTGAATGAAACAAAATAAATGTGTGGACATTTTACATTGGCAGCGCACAAAGCTTTCCATGGTCCCCATAGTCATAACATGTGGACAGACTTTAACAAAATCTATCTTGCTTTGGCATTCAACAGCATTTGCTAAAATTTCCAGCCTTGCCAGGACATCCATGTTGTAAATAGAAGAATCCGATTAAGAAACCATGGTCCTTCATATTGTAAATAATATTCAGTGTGTTGCACAGACCGATTGTTTCCGTTCATAAGACCTTAATATATCACCAGACAAATTGGTATTGCTTTTTTGACTCTCAGAGTGACAGTAGCTGTTGACTTCCATTTTATGAAACACCAAGGACCATGGTTTCAGCTAAACCTTATTTTGCTTAAGTCTCAGGTGTCCCAAGAAAATGTCTGTTAGAGTTTTACAACATATTTATAAACCATTCCCATTACAAATTTGGGAAGATGTTTGGCACATGTTGCATTTTCAAATGCAAATGTTACAAGTTCACAGCACTTGCAGAGATGGAGTTTGTCTGGAGCATTTACTGTGAACTGCTCCAAGGCACTAACAACATTGTTATCATAAAAGGATCACAGCACTTCACTCTGAAACATAAAGGAAATTATAATTATTCATATAATTACAACAGTCTCTGTGATTTAATGAGCATTGTTTCTCAAGCATTGTTACACTTAAAAAGTTACTGGCCAATTGGCAAGCACTGTTTTATATATTGGCACTTGGTGTGTGTTAATTTTAGACCCTAGCTGTGCCTTTACAGCTCGTACCTTAGTTACAACTACAACAACAAATAAAACATCTGTTTTTAGTTATTAGCTCTATCGCCCTCACATGATATTTTTTATCTTCATGAAAAGTTTATTCTTTGCACGCATTAAAAAAGTCTTGCTAGTTTACCGTCTGATATATGCACAGACACGAAGTGCATGCACAGAAAATAAACTATCAAATACACACAAGATGTGTTCACTTGGGAGGGAATTATTTGAAAGAGGGATGTGATTGTAAGAAAACTCAGGACTATAATCAAGGGAGTTTGAGGGAGTTAAGAAACAGTCCTGACTGATATAAAGAACGAGGAGTGGATTTTGTGCTTTGTAACTTTGCACATGATTTTCAAAGCACTAACAGCAACATTACGCACTAAAGGAAGTTGAAAAAGTCACAATTACGCTTTTTATTTATTGTAGCAGCAATGTGTCCTGCTAATGAGTTGTTTACACACAGCCACATCCATGTACCCTGTTACCGAGTCTGACGTTAAAAATAATCTGTGTAGATGAAATTTTACAGTATACAATCATTGTAACTAATGTGAAATAGAAAGCTTTAGCATATTGTAATGAGCAATTGAACTGCTCCTGTGTCAAATAGTATAGAAATTTGTGTAGCTTCATCCTCACTGCTGGATGTTACCAATCCATTATATAAACGGTTTATCACCAGTCGAGGAAGAAATTGGTAAACCAATTCACAAAACCTATCGGTGCGGCACGGCACGACAACTGTTGCGTTTGGTGTAAACACGGTGTTAGACTTGACACAGCAAAAAAGAACTTAGAAAACCAACCACAAATTACAATAACTGTAGATTAGAACGTTTCTATTAAAAGGCAAAAATAACAATGTAAATTAAAGCTGCAAGCAGCGATGAAAGGGCCCTCGCACCCACGCTCACCGCCGACCGGTGGCTTTAGGAAAACAGCTAACGATGGGCAGTATGCTTTTAATAAAGTAAAAATAGGAGAAATATGTCAAAGTCACTTATATGTCACAAATTTCCTGCTGCCAGCTGGTGGCGCTATGCCTATAACTGATTATTGGCATGTAGATGTGTTCAGGCCAGCACTTTTATCAAACATATGAAGTTTGGTGGAGATTGACCTTGGTATGTTTGAGTTAGTGAAAGATATAATATATCCTGCTGCCAACAGGTGGCGCTATGATAATATCTGAATATTGGCCTTTAGGTGTCTTCAGGCCAGGATTCTTACCAAACCTGTGAAGTTTGAGGCAGATCGGACATTTTATGGCTGAGTTATAACAACTTCTATGTCCATTGTGAAACATCAAACTTTGTCAGGCCGCCACGAACACTATAACCCTATAACGAAAACTCAAGATCTTCGACATTTAACATCTCTAAGGCCTTTATATTAGACTGACCAAATTTCATGTTGATATCATTAAATCTGTAGGAGGAGTTTGCTATAAACCTAACCCCCTGCAAGGACTTCAGATAATGCCAACTGTGAACCAATATGATACATTTCCCTATATTCTGATGATGATGATAAGAATGTAATTCATTATGATAACAAAATGTTATTATTGCTTGCTTTACGTCCACCAATTCTGCTTAAATGTCATTGTTACCTATCTGTACAATTTGTTTGTGGATATTGCTTTGCTGGTGACTCCTGTTATGAGACATCACTCTTAAGCGCTACATAACTAAGAATCAATTAGGAAAACGGTGCTCAGTTGGCATATGCATTCACAGTAACCCTCTGCCAGTTTGGATTTAAAGTTTACTTAATAGAAAGGGTTAAACTTTAAAATCAACACACAGACACATACACACAATATATAAAATTTTGCCATCCAGTTTCATTTGTTAACATTAACTATATTAGTTAACATAAACAATAATTAAATAGCATTTATTAATGTTAATTAATATTAACCCTCTGGTTGTGTTCAGATCCCAATCACACTCCTGGTGTTCCCGGTCAAAAATGACCGGACTCCAAACAATTGCTTATAAATCTCACATTATGCTAGATTTTCAACAAATATTGGATTCAATCTTTTTTTTCATATTTTCACAATATGAAACAAAAAATTATAAAAATTTGCACAGTTTCTCACACTAGTGTGCTTTAATGATTAATCAGGAAGTTTGCTTTTAAATGCTTTTATTTTGTACAAAATTGCAAAAAGTCACACTTGTGGTGTTCCCGGTCAAAAATGACCGGACTCCAAACAATTACTTATAAATCACTCATTATGCTATATTATCACCAGATATTGGATTCAATCTTTTTGTCTACTTGTTTTCTTTCATTTAGGACTGGTTTTGTGTTTCTATTTGCATCTGATTAATCGTAGGCCTCATTTATCCGAAAGTAGGCACCTCATTTTGTGAGTAAAAAAAGGCATTTTTTATGAATAATTTTCACAATATGAGATAAAAAATTATGAAAATTTGCACAGTTTCTCACACTAGTGTGCTTTAATGATTAATCAGGAAGTTTGCTTTTAAATGCTTTTATTTTGTACAAAATTGCAAAAAGTCACACTTGTGGTGTTCCCGGTCAAAAATGACCGGACTCCAAACAATTGCTTATAAATCTCACATTATGCTATATTATCACCAAATATTGGATTCAATCTTTTTGTCAACTTGTTTTCTTTCATTTAGGACTGGTTTTGTGTTTCTGTTTGCATCTGAATAACTGTAAGCCTCATTTTTCTCAAAGTAGGCACATCATTTTTTGAGTGAAAAAATAATTTTTTATGAATAATTTTCACAATATGAGTTGAAAAAATATGAAAATTTGCACTGTTTCTCACACTAGTGTGCTTTAATATTTAATCAAGAAGTTTGCTTTTAATTGCTTTAATTTTGTACAAAATTCCACAAAGTCACACTTGCCAAAAATGGCCGCCCATTGAAAATGAATGGGAAAGAATGAGCATAAAGGCTGGAATACACTACATGACTTTTAAAATCTGAACAGATTTTTTTAAACAATAGGCATCATACACTTACCAACTTTGTAAACAGTGACAGAGGAAAACTGGCCATCATACACTACATAAGGATAATACACTAGCAGACTTTGAAGTCTGATCACAACAAACTCATGCAGAAACGTGCGCCTTTTTGCTATGAGTCGCATAACAAATGAAAACAGTATAGGTTCTCAAATGGGCTAAAAATATCAAACATGTTTGATTATCCTCCGGCTAGATGAAATCAAAGTCTGAAGCTAAAAATTCGGAGTCTGTGACCATCATACACTACGCAATTTTTTTATGGAATCCATCGACTCAAATCTGAAGATTTGCCCTGACTTTCAGCAACTATCCTCAGTTTCTCCAGACTGTAAATCGGTGGAAAATCGGGGCAAAAAAATCACAATTAGTGTTCAGTTGCATGTTGTGCTCCTGAACATTTAAAACATTATGACAATAGGTTTTGAGAGAAAATGAAGAGATGCACATTTTGTGCCCCAAAAGATGTGAAAACATCCATGGTCTGTTGCAAATGGAGAGCAAACATTTGCAAAATTTATTTGAGAGTCATGTGAATAATTAAAAAAAAAATACCATTTGCAAGACACATAATGCTAGTGTCAATGCATGCATGAGTTCAAACAACAACCAGGTGTTCGTTGAAGTGGTTCTCTATATGGCAATGCTAATGTGTTTTTTTTTCTGTCACAATAGTCAGATTTGTTGTTACATGATATTGTCTCAGTTTGACAGTGTCTGTTTGCAGGAACTGAAATATAACAGTTTTGGTTTGTTGTTCCATAAAATGTTATAATATAAATAATCTGAATGTGTTCTTTTTTGTGTCACAATCGTCAGATTTTACAGGGAACTGCATAAGTGTTAATTTGTGCCCCTTTTTAGAAAATAAAACCATTTCAAATAAAGGTCCTGTTTTTGTGATCTCCCCCATTCACTTTCAATGGCCGGACATTTTTGACAAATGTGACTTGGTGCAATTTTGTACAAAATAAAAGCTTTTTAAAGCAAACTTCCTGATTAAACATAAAAGCACAGTAGTGTGAGAAACAGTGGAAATTTTCATATTATTTTGTTTATTTTTGTGAAAATTATTCATAAAAAATGCTTTTTTCACTCAAAAAACATGGTAACTACTCTCAGATAAATGAGGCCTACGATTAATCGGATGCAAATAGAAACACAGAACCAGTCCTAAATGAAAGAAAACAAGTTGACATGAAGAATGAATCCAATATTTGGTGATAATATAGAAAAATGAGAGATTTATAAGCAATTCTTTGGAGTCCAGTCATTTTTGACCGGGAACACCACAAGTGTGACTTTTTGCAATTTTGTACAAAATAAAAGCATTTAAAAGCAAACTTCCTGATTAAACATTAGGGCACATTAGTGTGAGAAACAGTGCAAATTTTTATAATTTTTTGTTTCATATTGTGAAAATTATTCACAAAAAATGATTTTTTTCACTCAGAAAACATGGTACCTACTCTCAGATAAATGAGGCCTACGATTAATCGGATGCAAATAGAAACACAAAACCAGTCCTAAATGAAAGAAAACAAGTTGACAAAAAGAATGAATCCAATATTTGGTGAAAATATAGAAAAATTAGAGATTTATAAGCAATTCTTTGGAGTCCGGTCATTTTTGACCGGGAACACCACAAGTGTGACTTTTTGCAATTTTGTACAAAATAAAAGCATTTAAAAGCAAACTTCCTGATTAAACATTAAGGCACACTAGTGTGAGAAACTGTGCAAATTTTTATAATTTTTGGTTTAATATTGTGAAAATTATTCATAAAAAATGATTTTCACTCAAAAAACACGGTACCTACTCTCAGATAAATGAGGCCTACGATTAATCAGATGCAAATAGAAACACAAAACCAGTCCTAAATGAAAGAAAACAAGTTGACAAAAAGAATGAATCCAATATTTAGCGATAATATAGCATAATAAGAGATTTATAAGCAATTGTTTGGAGTCCGGTCATTTTTGACCGGGAACACCAGGAGTGTGACTAGGTTAAATAAAACCCACAAAAAATAAATAAATTTTTTAAAAATTTTATGAGAAGTACTTATACCCTGTGTGAACAAAGTCAGGAAATTTGAGTCCAAGGCGATAACATTAACTAGTATTTTTGGGAAAATGAAAATCTTTTTCGGGTCAATTTGACCCGAACACAACCAGAGGGTTAAGCTAAATAAAGTATTCATATTGTCACGTCCACACACACAAGGAGAGGGTAGGTATATTTCAAGGTATTTATTAACAGACGTGCACACTTCAAACAGGTGAAAACAGGTGAATATAGACTTCGGTATCCGAGTCTTCAAACACAGTCAAAACAGGTAAACATAAGTTCATAGGCAATCGTCAACAAGAGCAACAGTCACTTCCCTTAAAGTGGGTAATATGTGTTTCACAGGTTCACCCAGATGCAGTCCTGGAAGAGCACAGGAGAATCGAGAGAAGGAGGAGAAGATCCACGGAGAGGTGTCCATGTAACTTTGATTCCAGCCGGTGAGTGAATGACAGAGGTGAGTATATAAAGGGAGTGGTGATTGCAGTTCCAGGTGTGGGTGATTAGAACTCTGGTGATGGTTCACGGGCGTGGTGCAGTGGGGATTGGCTGGTTTGTGATGGGTCACGGTGATTGGGACTGAGGGAAGGTGCTGAGGGTGTGACATCACCCCCCCCTCCACGGGTGACTCCTGGCACCCAAGAGCGGCGACGGGGACGACCTCGGCCTCGGGGAGCTGGGCGTTCCGGGTGCTGTTGGTGGAACTCCTCGAGGAGAGCAGGATCCAAGATGTCATCACGGGGTATCCACGATCTCTCCTCGGGTCCGAACCCCTCCCAGTCCACGAGGTACTGGAGTCGGCCGTTCCGCCGCCGGGAGTCTAGGATCTCTTGGACCTGGTAGATGTTGTCACCGAGGATTTCAGGTTGGTCTGGAGGAGGAGGTGGTTCCGATTCTGCAGAGGAAGGGAACAGAGGTTCAGTGTGACGTTTAAGCAGAGAGACGTGAAACGTGGGAGAGATCCGATAGCGTGGAGGTAAGTTCAGACGGTAGGTGACGGGATTTATCTGTGAGTGGATGGTGAATGGCCCTATGTAGCGGGGACTCAGCTTCTTGCTGGGCAGACGGAGGCGGATGTCCCGGGTAGAGAGCCATACCTGGTCTCCAGGAAGGTACAAAGGATTGGGTAACCTGTGGCGATTGGCGTACTCCGTGTGCCTCCGTACTGCCCGTTGTAGATGGACATGAGCTGAGTCCCACACCCTCTCGCTCTCCCGGAACCAGTGATCTACCGCAGGCACTTCGGAGGGTTCCCCGGTCCATGGGAATAGTGCAGGTTGGTAGCCTAGGACACATTGAAACGGGGTTAAACCAGTAGATGTCTGACGAAGGGAATTTTGTGCATACTCAGCCCACGGTAGATACTGGCTCCAGGTGTCCTGATGTTGGGAGCAGTACGTCCGAAGGTACCGGGAGATCTCCTGTATCTTCCGCTCGGTCTGCCCGTTCGTTTGAGGGTGGTATCCAGATGATAAGCTGACTGTGGTGCCCAGCAGTTGGAAGAACGCCCGCCAGACCCTGGAAATGAACTGAGGCCCTCTGTCGGATACGATGTCCTCAGGAAGCCCGAAGTTCCGTAACACATTATGGAACAGTGCTTCGGCTGTTTCTAGAGCAGTGGGAAGGCCTTTGAGAGGAATTAGTTTACAGGCTTTTGAGAAACGATCAACAACCACAAGAATTGTTGTGTACCCTTGAGAGGGAGGTAGATCCGTGGCAAAATCTACTCCCAGGTGGGCCCAGGGTCGGCGGGGAATGGGCAATGGTTGGAGTTTCCCTTCAGGTAAGCGACGAGGTGTGGTGTTGATGGCGCAGACCGAGCACCCCCGGACGTACCGATCCACGTCCCTGGTCATGTTGGGCCACCAATATTTCTGTTGAAGGAGCGAGAGGGATCGCCTACTGCCAGGGTGTCCTGAGCCAGGGGACGTGTGCATACTATCCAGTAACGGAAGCCGATGATTGTTAGGGACATAGGTACGGCCTGGAGGAAGTTCAGGTTCCTCGAAGGTGGCGGTCTGGATGTCTTCATCGAGTTGCCATTGGATAGGCGCTAGGAAGACAGATGGAGGTAGAACAGGGTCAGGTGTGTCAACAGTAGGATCAGGTGAATACATACGGGACAATGCGTCTGCCTTGGTGTTCTTGTGACCGGGTTGATAAGTGATTTGGAAGTTGAAGCGTGCAAAGAATAGTGACCAGCGAGCTTGTCGTGCATTTAACCTTTTTGCTTGTTGGAGGTACTGGAGGTTTTTGTGATCGGTCACCACAGTGAAAGGAAATTGGGCTCCCTCTAACCAGTGCCGCCACTCTTCGAGGGCCAACTTAATAGCCAGCAGCTCGCGATCACCTATTCCATAGTTCCGTTCAGCTGGGGTGAGTTTTTTGGAGTAGTACGCACACGGATGGAGGGATTGGGGTTCACCAGACCATTGCGACAGGACAGCTCCGACGCCTACGTCGGCCGCATCCACTTCCACTACAAAAGGCCTCGATGGGTCAGGATGCTGGAGTATAGGAGCTGATGTAAACATGAGCTTAAGGTGGTCGAAGGCTTGTTGAGCTTCAGGGGTCCATTGAAGCACCTTTCGTCCTCCCTTCAAGAGGGAGGTCAGCGGCGCTGAGAGGAGACTATAGTTCTTTATAAAGCGACGGTAAAAGTTGGCGAATCCCAAGAAGCGTTGGAGTTCCTTCACCGTCTTGGGTTCCGCCCATGTGGTCACTGCATCCACCTTACCAGGCTCCATACGAATTCCCTCCGCAGAGATCACGTATCCGAGGAAGGAGACGGTGGGCTGATGGAATTCGCATTTTTCCGCCTTCAGGTAGAGCTGATATTCACGGAGACGCTGAAGGACTTGGCGAACATGGTCTTGGTGTTCTTCTAGGTTGCGTGAATAGATCAGAATATCATCAATGTAGATGATGGTAAAACGATGGAGAAAGTCACGGAAGATTTCATTCATGAAGTTTTGAAATATGGACGGACTGTTGGCCAGGCCATAGGGCATCACCTGATATTCATAGTGTCCAGTCGGGGTAATGAAGGCGGTCTTCCACTCGTCCCCTTCTCGGATACGGATCAGGTTTTAGGCACTGCGGAGGTCGAGCTTGGTAAATATGCGGGCCTCTCGTAACTCCTCTAAAGCAGCTGGAACTAGTGGAAGTGGGTAGGCAAACTTTACCGTAGCTTCATTCAACACCCGATAGTCTATGCAGGGCCGGAGTCCTCCATCCTTCTTTGGGACAAAGAAGAAACTGGACGCTGCTGGAGACGTGGAAGGTCTGATGAACCCCTGTTGAAGAGCCTCCTGGATGTAGTCCTCCATGGCCTCCTGCTCAGGACGTGAGAGAGGGTAGACCTTACCATGGGGTAGTTTAGCATCTGGCAGTAGGTCGATACTACAATCCCAGGGCCGGTGAGGAGGTAGTTGGGTGGCTCGTTCTTTGCTGAAGACGTCAGAAAAGGATTGATAGACGGTGGGAATGGTGACTGAGGAATGAGTGTTGGGGCTCTCTATGGTGGTTGCATTGAGAGAAACAGCGAGACGAGGTTGTTTCGGAGCTGACGATGGAGAACTGTAGCCGTGGCTCTGGCATCCTGCACTCCAGCCTAGGATTTCTCCTGTGCTCCAGTCGATTTGTGGCTGGTGCTCTGCAAGCCACGGTCTGCCCAGGATGACGTCAACATTGGCTCGGGGAAGTACGAGAAGGGTTAGGTTCTCACGATGGTCATATTGAGAAACTAGTGTTACTTCTTTGGTCCGTCGAGAGATTTTACCGTCGCCCAATGGTGAGTTTTGAATAGTGATGATACGATATTTGATTTCATTTAGAACGGTGGGAATTCGATGCTTGGTGATGAAATGTGAGGAGATAAAATTGCCAGCAGCTCCAGAATCCACAAAGACATGTATGGGGAAAGTACGAGAGTCCACAATTAGGTTTGCAGAAATACGGGGTAAGTGAGATATGGCAGGAGAAATGGCTACTGTACTCACCATTGGACGAGGTGGTCGAACTGGGCAGACGTTGATGAGATGTGAGGCTTCTCCACAATACAAGCACAGATGGTTGTTAATACGATGTCTCCGCTCTGCAGGGTCAAGATGATAGGAATCGGTGATCATAGGTTCCTCACTGTCTCGTTGGGGTGACGGTGCTCTACATGGAGGAGAACTAGCCACAGACAACGTAGGGGGACAGGCAGAGAGATGCTGCGAGACACCAGTAGCTTTCTTAATAAAAGTCTCTAGCGGTACGTTATCATCATAGATGACCATGTGTTTGCGAATTTGTGGCTTGAGTCCTTTACGATAAGCTGCCAGGAGAGCAATCTGATTCCAACCACTATGGGCTGCTAGAGAGCGAAAGCGTAAGGTGTACTCGTGTATGGTGGCTGTACCTTGACGCAGAGTGATGAGTTCATCGTGCCCTGATAGGGGAGTGAGAGCTGCTCCAAACACTTCCTTGAAGTGAGAGATGAACGCACTGTGTGAGGCTAGCGCTGGACTTCTCGATTCCCAGAGCGCGTTCGCCCACTGAAGTGCCGGTCCGGTGAGAAGAGAAACCATGAATGAGATTTTAGAGATTTCGTTAGGGAAATGATGAGCATTCGCTTCAATATAGAGAGAGCTTTGAAGGAGAAAACCATTACAACCGCCTGGATCGCCGGAATAATTCAGGGGGCGAGAGATGGGCGTGTTGGAGATCGTCGTGGGGTTAGCTCTGGCCGTTGTGGGAACAGATTGCAGAGATTGGCGGAGAGCATTCACCATTTCCGCGAATGGATCGGGAGAAGCAGCGACTGATGATGCAGACGCCTCCATGAGCGAGCTGTAGTAATTTCTGGGCTGGAATCCTGTCACGTCCACACACACAAGGAGAGGGTAGGTATATTTCAAGGTATTTATTAACAGACGTGCACACTTCAAACAGGTGAAAACAGGTGAGTATAGACTTCGGTATCCGAGTCTTCAAACACAGTCCAAACAGGTAAACATAAGTTCATAGGCAATCGTCAACAAGAGCAACAGTCACTTCCCTTAAAGTGGGTAATATGTGTTTCACAGGTTCACCCAGATGCAGTCCTGGAAGAGCACAGGAGAATCGAGAGAAGGAGGAGAAGATCCACGGAGAGGTGTCCATGTAACTTTGATTCCAGCCGGTGAGTGAATGACAGAGGTGAGTATATAAAGGGAGTGGTGATTGCAGTTCCAGGTGTGGGTGATTAGAACTCTGGTGATGGTTCACGGGCGTGGTGCAGTGGGGATTGGCTGGTTTGTGATGGGTCACGGTGATTGGGACTGAGGGAAGGTGCTGAGGGTGTGACACATATATTGTTTAAAGGTAAATTAGTATCTTTTAACATTAGTTTATGTACTGTGAATTAACACGAACATGATCACAGTTCATGTGGGTGTACAGCAATAGACAATAAAGTGCTCTATAAACGCTTCATTCTTTCAAAATATCTTTAAAAATCAAGTTGAGTATTGTAATGGGGCGATATATATATAACTCATCTTAAAATGGTACAATTTTCAGATGTTTTGAATAGATAACAGCAAAGTTTGTTTTGTTGTCAAAGTTTGTCTTGAAATTGTTAATTTAAATGTTATATTCAATAAATAACACTATGAAAATAAATGTTTATCAATGAAGATAAATCGCTCATGCTAAAAAGTTGTATTTTTCTTAATCTTTTGCTATGTGACTGAATAGGACAAGTTCATGGTACAGTTCAGTAAAAAATAAATACAAAAACAACAACTGCAAAATACATACAATGAAAGACTTAGTGACCCTTTATATTTTCTCAAAATATCAGACTCTCAAAGATCAGACATATTTATATAGAATACACTACATATATGTGCATTTCTTCCTCAAAGATGGTCTGCAGCATGTGTCACTGCTCTGTCACCCTCTCTGCCTTTCACCCCTCCCCCTTGCACTCTCTTACTCTGACTGAACACACACACATTAACAGACACTCAGGCAGAGTGGGACCAGGTTTCTGATTTCTTTTTTTAATTTTCTTTAATTCATAGAAGCTTGTATAAAATTGATATTAACAGCACTTGCTCAGAATGATTAGATCTCTGTGTGAAAAAAGTTTTAAAGAGTTTGGATGCTGAACTTTAAAGATATAAAAAAATTACGCTTATCTTTTTTACTATATCTTTAAAAAATCACCACGTCAACACCGTTCAAGATATCCCAAATCCGCTTGCAATTTAGCATCTTCAGAATCTTCTCTTCATGTTAAAAAAGTTTGGTGTGAACAGCTTGTTGTTCTTAGGAGGAGTATAAATTTGTTTACAGCCTGATTTTTCCAAAAATCCACATTCAAATCAAAATAGCCAGCTTCCTGTTGGTCGTAGCTAATGGGTTTGATTTAGAAAGTTGTCCAGATTGATGAGAACAATATATGTGCAGAGTTTGGTGACTGTAGGAAAAACTAACCCCCCAACTTTTGTCAAAAGATGGTGCTATAGAGTGCCTTCTCCACACCCATTTATGACCTTTTGCAAGTGTCTAACTATCATTAATATTAACGTGTGTGTTGAGTTTCATGAAATTCTAAGCATGTTATCTGCCTCGAAAAGACAGGAATCTAATTTTAAAGTTTGACACGTTGTCATGGCAACAGCATTTGATTTATCATCAGCCCCTTTACATATTCTCATCGGCCGTGTTTTTACATTATTTTGATGAAGTTTGAAGAAAATCAAGTAAAATTAAGAGGCTGATTTCAAAGCATTTTGAAAATGACACACTTCCTGCTGCCAGTTGGTGGCGCTGTAACTTTGACTCATAATAGTCACGTTTATGTAATCGGCATCATACAACAAACAAACTGGTGAAGTTTCATCAGAATCAGGCAATGTGTGCAACAGTTATTAGACAATTCCTGTTTCTCATTTCTCGCCATAACTTTGTCGCCTTGCCACGGGCAAACCGTTCGAGATATCAAAAATCCCCTCGCAATTTAGAATCCCCAATGTCTTGAGATCATGCTGACCTAGTTTGGTGACAATCCTATCGAAATCCTGGGAGGAGTATATCAAATTCCACAGCATGCGCTTTTTACTCAGCCCTAAATATCTCACATCCTGTTGGGTGGAGCCTATGACATAGAGTACAAAAGTTGTTTGGCTCAGTGAGATCTATATGTGTACCGAGTTTCATATGAGTACGTGTAAGTATGTGTGTGCAGTACATCAAGTTTTCAAACTGTGTTCCAGGGGGCGCTGTAGAGGCCCTGAACCACGCCCGGGTCCCAGCCTCTGTGGCGTCCGGACGACGGCAGATTCCAACGTGTGTGCAAATTTTCAAGAGTTTTTGAGTATGTTAAGTCCCCCAAAACAGCCCGGAAGGTGGAAAAAAATAAAAAAAATAAATAATTAAAGCTGCAAGCAGCGATGAAAGGGCCCTCGCACCCAGGCTCACCGCCGACCGGTGGCTTTAGGAAAACAGCTAACGGTGGGCAGTATGCTTTTAATACAGTAAATATAGAAGAAATATGTCAAAGTCATTTAAATGTGCCAAACTTCCTGCTGCCAGCTGGTGGCGCTATGCCTATAACTGATTATTGGCATGTAGATGTGTTCAGGCCAGCACTTTTATCAAACATATGAAGTTTGGTGCAGACTGACCTTGGTATGTTTGAGTTAGTGAAAGATATGTTATATCCTGCTGCCAACAGGTGGCGCTATGATAATATCTGAATATTGGCCTTTAGATGTCTTCAGGGCAAGACTCTTACCAAACCTGTGAAGTTTGAGGCAGATCTCAAACTTAACTCAGCCATAAATTGTCTATGGCTGAGTTATAACAACTTCTATGTCCATAGCAAAACATCAAACTTTGTCACGCCGCCACGGACACGCCCTTTAACGAAAACTCAAGATCTTCGCAATTTAACATCTCTAAGGCCTTTAGATCAGACTGACCTAATATAATGTTGATATCATTAAATCTCTAGGAGGAGTTTGCTACAAGTCATTTCCTGTTGCCAACAGGTGGTGCTGTGATTATAATAGAATGTTGGCCTTCAGATGTGTTCAGGCCAGGACTCTTATCGAACATGTGAAGTTTTAGGCAAATCTGACATTTTATGGCTGAGTTATAACAAGTTTTATATCCATGGCGAGACCTCGAAATTTGCCAGGCCGCCACGGACACGCCCAACTCAAGATCTTCGCAATTTAACATCACTAAAGCCTTTATATTAGACTGACCGATTTTGGTGTTGATCTGTATAAATCTCTAGGAGGAGTTTGTTGCAGAGTGCAGCATGACACTTCCTGTTGCCAGCAGGTGGCGCTATGACTATAACTGAATATAGGCATGCAGATGTCTTCAGGTCAGGAGTGTTATCACACATGTGAAGTTTGGGACAGATCGGACATTGTATGCCTGAGTTATAGCAACTTCCTTTTTCATGGCGAAACATCGAAATTTGTCAGGCCGCCACGGACACGCCCTCTGATGAAAACTCTAATCCTTCGCAATTTAATGTCACAAAAGGCTTTAGATTAGATTCACCAAATTTGGCGTTGATCGGAAAAAATCTCTAGGAGGAGTTCGTTCAAATACGAGGCCTGAAAATGGCAAAAATGACACAAAATTTGCTGAGAAAATTATTAATAACCGACTTCCTGTTGGGTTTCAGATTTTGCTCCAAGAGGCTTTTTTGTAGGTATTGGTGTGTTACGTGTGTACTGATTTTCGTGTATGTACGTGAATCACAGCTGAAAGCGCACACCGCTGAACGTGTAAAGGTGGTGCTATCGAGCCATTTTGCCACACCCACTTCTGAAACCCATATCAGACGTAAATTTCCGCCAGCTTTGATGTGTGTGCGAAGTTTCATGAGTTTTCGGGTATGTTTAGGCCCTCAAAAAAGCGATTCATTTTGGAGAAGAAGAAGAAGAATTAAAGCTGCGAGCAGCGATGAACGGGCCCTCGCACCTGGGCTCACCGCCGACCGGTGGCTTCAGGAAAACAGCAAACGGTGGGCAGCATGCTTTTAATACAGTAAATATAGAAAAAATATGTCATAAGTCATTTAAATGTGCCAAACTTGCCGCTGCCAGCTGGTGGCGCTATGCCTATAACTGATTATTGGCATGTAGATGTGTTCAGGCCAGCACTATTATCAAACATATGAAGTTTGGTGCAGATTGACCTAGGTATGTTTGAGTTAGTGAAAGATATGATATATCCTGCTGCCAACAAGTGGCGCTATGATAATATCTGAATATTGGTCTTTAGGTGTCTTCAGGCCAGGACTCTTACCAAACCTGTGAATTTTGTGGCAGATCAGACATTTTCAGGCTAAGTTATAAACACTTCTATGTCTATGCAGAAACATCAAACTTTGTCAGGCCACCACGGACATGCCCTTTAATGAAAACTCAAGATCTTCACAATTTAACACCTCTATAAGGCCTCATGATCAGACTGACCAAATATAATGTTGATTTAATTAAATGCAATCAATGCAAGGACTTCAGATAGATGCCAACTGTGAACCAGTATGCTACAAATTCCCTATTTTCTGATGATGATAAGAACATGTAATTCATGATGATAGCAAAATGTTATTATTGCTTCCTTTACATCCACCACTTCTGCTTAAATGTCATTGTTACCTATCTGAACAATTTTTGTATAATATATTTTTGTATAAAATCAATTTTTGTCATAACTAAGAATCAATAAGGAAGACGGTGCCCAGTTGGCACATGCATTCACAGTAACCATCTGCTAGTTTGGATTTTAAGTTTACAGAATTGAAAGGGTTACACTTTAAAATCAACACACAGACACATACACACAAAATATAAAATGTTGCCATCCAGTTTCATTTGTTAAAATTAACTATATCAGTTAACATGACCAATAAATAAATAGCATTTATTAATGTTAATTAATATTAAGCTAAAAAAAAAGTATTCATATAAAGTTTATGTACTGTGAATTAACATGAACATGAACACAGTTCATGTGGGTGTACAGCAATACACAATAAAGTGCTCTATAAACGCTTCATTCTTTCAAAATATCTTTAAAAATCAAGTTGAGTATTTTAACGGGGTGATATATATATATAACTGATCTTAAAATGATGGTTTTCAGATGTTTTGAAGAGATAACAGTAACGTTTGTTTTGTTGTCAAAGTTTGTCTTAATGTTTTATTATTATTATTTTATATTCTATAAATAACACTATGTAAATATTGTCTATCAATGAAGATAAATTGATCATGCTAAAAAGTTGTATTTTTTAAAATCTTTTGCTATGTGACTGAATAGGACAAGTTCATGGTACAGTTAAGTAAAAAATAAATAAAAAACAACAACTGCAAAATACGAACAATGAAAGACTTAATGACCCTTTATATTTTCTCAAAATATCAGACTCTCAAAGATCAGACATATTTATGTAATTACAATACATATGTGCATTTTTTGTTCAAAGATGGTCTGTAGGATGGCTCTCTACTCTGTCACCCTCTCTGCCTCTCACCCCTCCCCCCTGCAATAATGAGCTTCTCTGTGCCTGACTGAACGCACACACATACTGTAGAGACATTCACCAGAGTGACAGCAGGTTTCTGAGTTATCTTTTTAATTTTCTTTAATTCATTGAAGCTTGTATAAAATTTATATTTCCAGCACTTGCTCAGAATGATTAGATCTCTGTGTGAAAAAAGTTTTAAAGAGTTTGGATGCTGCACTTTAAAGATATAAAAAATTAGGGTTATGTTTTTTACTACATCTTTAAAAAATCACCACGTCAACACCGTTCGAGATATCCAAAATCCGCTCGCAATTTAACATCTTCAGAATCTTCTCTTCATGTTAAAAAAGTTTGGTGTATACAGCTGGTTGTTCTTAGGAGTAGTGTGAATTTGTTTACTACCTGATTTTTCAAAAAATCCACATTCAAATCAAAATAGCCGGCTTTCTGTTGGTCTTAGCTAATGAGTTTGATTTAGAAAGTTGTCAAGATTGATGAGAACAATACAAGTACAGAGTTTGGTGACTGTAGGAAAAACTAACCCCCCAACTTTTGTCAAAAGATGGCGCTATAGAGTGCCTGCTCCACGCCCATTTATGACCTTTTGCCAGTGTCTAACTATCATTAATATTGATGTGTGTGTTGAGTTTCATGAAATTCTAAGCATGTTATCTGCCTTGAAAAGACAGGAATCTAATTTTAAAGTTTGACACGTTGCCATGGCAACAGCATTTGATTTATCATCGACCCCTTTACATATTCTTTATCGGCCGTGTTTTGACATGATTTTGATGAAGTTTAAAGAAAATCGAGTAAAATTAAGAGGCTGATTTCAAAGCATTTTGAAAATGACACGTTTCCTGCTGCCAGTTGGTGGCGCTATAACTTTGACTCATAATAGTCACATTTATGGAATCGGCATCATACAACGAACAAACTGGTGAAGTTTCATCAGAATCAGGCAATGTGTGCAACAGTTATTAGACACTTCCTGTTTCTCATTTCTCGCCAAAACTTTGTCGCCTTGCCATGGCCAAACCGTTCGAGATATCAAAAATCCCCTCGCAATTTAGCGTCCTCAATGTCTTGAGATCATGCTGACCAAGTTTGGTGACAATCCTATAGAAATCCTGGGAGGAGTACGTTAAATTCCAGAGCATGTGCTTTTTAAACAGCCCTAAATATCTCACTTCCTGTTGCGTGGAGCCCAGGACATAGAGTACAAAAGTTGTTCAGCTCGGTGAGTTCTATATGTGTACCGAGTTTCATATCAATACGTGCAAGTATGTGTGCGCAGTACATCAAGTTTTCAAACTGTGTTCCAGGGGGCGCTGTAGAGGCCCTGAACCACGCCCGGGTCCCAGCCTCTGTGGCGTCCGGACGACGGCAGATTCCAACGTGTGTGCAAATTTTCAAGAGTTTTTGAGTATGTTAAGGCCCCCAAAAGTGCCCCAACGGTTGAAAAAAAAAAAATAAGAATCCTTAGAAGAACAATAGGGCCTTCGCCCTTTTGGGCTCGGGCCCTAATTAAAGCTGCAAGCAGCGATGACCGGGCCCTCGCCGTCTGTGCAGTCGCCATCCCGATAGCATCAGGAAAACGGTGCCCAGTAGGCAAATGCATTCACAGTAACCCTTTGGACTAACCCTAACTGTCTCTCCTCCTCTCTGACTCATTCTCTTACCACCCATCCCCCCTCCTTACACTCAGCCACTTACCACACAAACACACACATAGAGTGCAGAGCAGAATGAGATCAGATATGTTTTTTTATTTTTATTTTTAATTCGTGGAGTTTTGTATAATTATGAAATGAATTGTGCTTGATAAGAATGAATAGTTATTTGTATGAAAAAAGTTTCAAAGAGTTAGGATGCTGCACTTTAAATATATAATAAATCATTGAAAATGGAAAATGAAATTCTAAGCACGCTATATGCCTCAAAAACACAGGAAACAAATATTTGAATGTATTTTTTATTTTTATTTATTTGCCATGGCAACAGCATTTGATGCATCAGGGACGCCTTTACAGACTCGGCCGTGTTTTAACATTATTCTGATGAAGTTTGAATAAAATCGAGTACAAATATATTGTCCGTTGTTCGTTCGTGTTTGTTAGTTCATTAACCATTGTTAACAAAAGAGACCCTATTTTAAATAGTTACCATGTTTTATGATCTACAACCATTTTTAAATATTATTTTAACGACCTATAAGCATCTGTGAAATAATTATAAACAAATATATTAAAAATAAATACATATTAACTTAGTTGATGTATTTGTTTCTCATTCTAATTAAGTCAACTGAGCAGTATAGTGTCATACTTATAAGATTTTTTGTTCTATCAGTGAGAGTGTATATATGTATTTAAATCATATAATTTTTCCTTAAAAGATAAAAAAAAAGATTTTAATGCTCTTTAAGCACCTATACAAAACAATTATGTAAAAGTACACTGACAGTACAGTACATATCAACTGATTCTATGGATTATTGTCATTCTTATACACTGACAATGAGCTAAATAGCATTAGAGGTCAAACGATTCCTTATCTCATGAGGACCTCTAGTGTTCATCCGTGGTATTAGAGCTTAAATCTGACAAATTTATATGACACTTTTAATGTTTTTGGGGCCTCTGAGCATGATAACATTTTGAAACTATACGTATTTCCTAAGAATTTCTTGTTCTTTATATGTATAAAGTTTTGATGAGTTAGAAATATGCAATTTAAAGATATACGAAAATAACTCTTTATCTTTTTTACTGTTACTTTCATAAATCATCACATCAACACCGTTCAAGATATCCCAAACCCGTTCACAATTTAACATCTTCGGTATCTTGGCATCATGTTGACAAAGTTTGGTGTGAACTGTCTGATTCTGCTATGAGTGATATGAAGTTATTCAAAGCTATATTTTTCCAAAAATCCACATTCAAATCAAAATAGCCAACTTCCTGTTGGTCGTAGCTAATGGGTGTAAATTAGAAAGTTGTCCTGCTTGATGAGACCAATACACCGACCAAGTTTGATGTCTGTAGCTACAACTAACCCTCCAACTTTTGTCAAAAGGTGGCGCTATAGAGTGTCTCCAACAAATCACCACATCAACACCGTTCAAGATATCCCAAAGCAATTCACAATATAGGGAACATTTTCCCTATATTCTGATGATGATGATAAGAACATGTAATTCATGATGATAACAAAATGTTATTATTGCTTCCTTTACGTCCTCCACATCTGCTTCAATGTCATCGTTACCTATCTGTTCAATTTGTGTGTGGATATTGCTTTGCAGGTGACTCCTGTTTTAAGACATCACTTTTAAGCGCTACATAACTAAGAATCAATTAGGAAAACGGTGCCCAGTTGGCACATGCATTCACAGTAACCCTCAGCCAGTTTGGATTTAAAGTTTACAGAATTGAAAGGGCTAGATTTTAAAATCAACACACAGACACATACACACAATATATACAATTTTGCCATCCAGTTTCATTTGTTAACATTGTTGTTGAACAAAAATTAAACAGCATTTATTAATGTTAATTAATATTAAGCTAAAAAAAGTATTCATATATTATTTAAAGGTAAATTAGTATCTTTTAACATTACATTGTGTACAGCAATACACAATAAAGTGCTCTATAAACGCTTAATTCTTTCAAAATATCTTTAAAAATCAAGTTGAGTATTTTAATGGGGCGATATATATATATATATATATAACTGATCTTAAAATGATGGTTTTCAGATGTTTTGAACAGATAACAGCAAAGTTTGTTTTGTTGTCAAAGTTTGTCTTGAAATTTTTAATTATTATAATTTTATATTTAATAAATAACACCATGAAAATATTGTCTACAATGAAGATAAATCACTCATGCTTAAAAGTTGTATTTTTCTTAATCTTTTGCTATGTGACTGAATAGGACCATTTCATGGTATAGTTCAGTAAAAAATAGGGTCTTGAGATCATGCTGACCGAGTTTGGTGACAATCCTATGGAAACCCTGGGAGGAGTACGTTAAATTCCAGAGCATGCACTTTTTACACAGCCCTAAATATTGTTGCGTGGAGCCTATGACATAGAGTACAAAAGTTGTTCAGCTCGATGAGTTCTACATGTGTACCGAGTTTCATATGTGTACGTTCAAGTATGTGTGCTATATGGCCCTCAAAATTCCAGGGGGCGCCGTAGAGTCCCCTTGCCACGCCCCGGTACCAGCCTCTGTGGCGTCCTGATGGCCGCAGATTCCGACGTGTGTGCAAATTTTCAAGAGTTTTTGAGCATGTTAAGACCCCCTTAAGTGCCCGGAAGGTTAACAAAAAAAATAAATAAATAAAAAAAAAAAAGGAAAGAAGAATCCTTAGAAGAACAATAGGGCCTTCGCCCTTTTGGGCTCGGGCCCTAATTAAAGCTGCAAGCAGCGATGAACGGGCCCTCGCACCCGGGCTCATCGCCCGGTGGCTTTAGGAAAACAGCAAACGGTGGGCAGTATGCTTTTAATACAGTAAATGTAGGAGAAATATGCCATAAGTCATTTAAATGTGCCAAACTTGCCGCTGCCAGCTGGTGGCGCTATGCCTATAACTGATTATTGGCATGTAGATGTGTTAAGGCCAGCACTATTATCAAACATGAAGTTTGGTGCAGATTGATTTTGGTATGTTTGAGTTAGTGAAAGATATGATATATCCTACTGCCAACAGGTGGTGCTATGATAATATCTGAATATTGGCCTTTAGGTGTCTTCAGGCCAGGACTCTTACCAAACCTGTGAATTTTGAGGCAGATCGGACATTTTATGGCTGAGTTATAACAACTTTTATGTCAATGGCGAAACAACAAACTTTGTCAGGCCGCCACTTACGTCCTTTAACTCAAGATCTTAACAATTTAACATCTCTAAGGCCTCTAGATCAGACTGACCAAATATAATGTTGATATCATTAAATCTCTAGGAGGAGTTTGCTATAAACCTAAACCCCTGCAAGGACTTCAGATAATGCCAACTGTGAACCAATATGCTACATTTTCCCTATATTCTGAAGATGATGATGATGATAAGAACATGATTTATGATGATAACAAAATGTTATTATTGCTTGCATTACATCCACATCCTGCTTAAATGTCATCGTTACCTATCTGTACAATTTGTATGTGGATATTGCTTTGCTGGTGACTCCTGTTATAAGACATCACTCTTAAGCGCTACATAACTAAGAATCAATTAGGAAAACGGTGCCCAGTTGGCACATGCATTCACAGTAACCCTCAGCCAGTTTGGATTTAAAGTTTACAGAATTGAAAGGGTTAAACTTTAAAATTAACACACAGACACATACACACTAAATATACAATTTTACCATCCAGATTCATTTGTTAACATTGTTAACATGAACAATAATTAAATAGCATTTATTAATGTTAATTAATATTAACCCAAAAAAGTACTCATATATTGTTTAAAGGTAAATTAGTATCTTTTAACATTAGTTTATGTACTGTGAATGAACATGAACATGAACACAGTTCATGTGGGTTTACAGCAATACACAATAAAGTGCTCTATAAACTCTTCATTCTTTCAAAATATCTTTAAAAATCAAGTTGAGTATTGTAATGGGGCGATATATATATATATATAACTCATCTTAAAATGGTATAATTTTCAGATGTTTTGAACAGATAACAGCAAAGTTTGTTTTGTTGTCCAAGTTTGTCTTGAAATTGTTAATTTAAATTTTATATTCAATAAATAACACTATGAAAATAAATGTCTATCAATGAAGATAAATCGCTCATGCTAAAAAGTTGCATTTTTCTTAATCTTTTGCTATGCGACTGAATAGGACAAGTTCATGGTATAGTTCAGTAAAAAATAAATAAAAAAACAACAACTGCAAAATACAAACAATGAAAGACTTAGTGACCCTGTAGCGATATGGAAGAAGTCCATTTCAGCTTTTCATTTTTTTCTAATGGGCGGAAACAAACCAATGAGGAAATTGAATATAAAAGAGCGCTAGAAACGGAAGTGGGGAGCGAGTAAAACCAAAACACACGTGTAGGTTGTTATTGGAGTGGGACACACGCTACCTGAAGCTGAAGGTCGTAGGCTGCTATTCTTTGCTGGAATCTCTGTGCATGCGCTGACTGGGTGCGATCGCCAAAGTGACGGAGAAATTGCTCTACTGCGTCTGCATGGTTCGTTCGCCTGCCTGGTGCAACATAATCCAGCCTGGTTTGCTCGCCTGCCTCAGGTACTAGTGATGATGTCCATCATCTTTTAACCTCACGTTAAGTCTCCAAACTCTTTCTCCGGCCCGGGATTTGCGGCCGCTACACAGACTGCTTCACGCAGCCACCACCACCACACACACACACACATACACGCTCATTGCACACGCACACACCCATACACAAACACTCGTTTGGATTATTTATTTTTCTTTGTGGTTGTTTTTTTTTACACGTTTTTTCTTGTTGTTGAAAACTGAACACTAAAAACTGAGTTTGAAAAAAAAAAAAGAAAAGAACGAACTTTAAGACATACAGTGAATCAAGGACTCTCCTGATGTTGCTTGTGTGTGAAATCTTGAACTGAAATTGAACAGCAATCTACTTGCTGTCTGTTTACTTTAGATTTTTTTTTTTTCATGTGAAGAAAAGAAAAAAGAAATACAAACTCTGTGAAAATTTAACTTTGTAAAATTCTTTTTTTGTGTGTGTTTGAAAAATGATTTCCTAAAATATATATACTTTTTTTTGACCAAACCCTTCAATCTCTGAATGTGTCATTTAAGCACTGTTCTATATTAATGTGGGTATTTGAAGGAATTTATTTTCATTTTTTTGTGTAACCGTGGTTTGAGTTATCTTCGGGGAAATTGAACTTCATTATATGTAATTTTTTTTTACTTGACAAGTTTTACTTGTCTGGCGCCCGAACAATTAAATGTAAATTTATTTAGTCAAATTTGATTTGGGGGCAGCCACCGTTACAACCCTTTATATTTTCTCAAAATATCAGACTCTCAAAGATCAGACATATTAATGTCGATTACACTACATATATGTGCATTTTTTCTCAAAGATGGTCTATTGCAAGATAGCATGTTTCACTCTCTCTCCCTCTCTCCCTTTCACCCCTCCCCCCTTTAGTCACTCTGACTGTCATTCTGTAGTGACTGAACACAGACAGTCAGGCAGAGTGACAACAGGTTTCTGTTTTCTTTTTTTTAATTTTCTTTAATTCATAGAAGATTGTATACAATGTATATTTACAGCACCTGCTCAGAATGATTAGATCTCTGTGAGAAAAAAGTTTTAAAGAGTTTGGATGCTGCACTTTAAAGATATAAAAAAATTACGGTTATCTTTTTTTACTATATCTTTAAAAAATCACCACGTCAACACCGTTCAAGATATCCCAAATCCGCTCGCAATTTAACATCTTCAGAATCTTGTCTTCATGTTAAAAAAGTTTGGTGTGAATAGCTGGTTTTCCTTAGGAGTGTGAATTTGTTTACAGCCTGATTTTTCCAAAAATCCACATTCAAATCAAAATAGCCGGCTTCCTGTTGGTCTTAGCTAATGAGTTTGATTTAGAAAGTTGTCCAGATTGATGAGATCAATATATGTACAGAGTTTGGTGACTGTAGGAAAAACTAACCCCCCAACTTTTGTCAAAAGATGGCGCTTTAGAGTGCCTGCTCCACGCCCATTTATGACCTTTTGCCAGTGTCTAACTATCATTAATATTGATGTGTGTGTTGAGTTTCATGAAATTCTAAGCATGTTATCTGCCTCGAAAAGACAGGAATCTAATTTTAAAGTTTGAGACGTTGCCATGGCAACAGCATTTGATTTATCATCGACCCCTTTACATATTCTTATCGGCCGTGTTTTGTGCCCAAAAGTGCCCAAACGGTTGAAAAAAAATAAATAAATGAATAAATAAATAAAAAAAATAAGAATCCTTAGAAGAACAATAGGGCCTTCGCCCTTTTGGGCTCGGGCCCTAATTAAAGCTGCGAGCAGTGATGAACGGGCCCTCGCACCCGGGCTCACTGCCGACCGGTGGCTTCAGGAAAACACCAAACGGTGGGCAGTATGCTTTTAATACAGTAAATATAGAAGAAATATGTCATAAGTCATTTAAATGTGCCAAACTTGCCGCTGCCAAATGGTGGCGCTATGCCTATAACTGATTATTGGCATGTAGATGTGTTCAGGCCAGCACTATTATCAAACATATGAAGTTTGGTGCAGATTGACCTTGGTATGTTTGAGTTAGTGAAAGATATGATATATCCTGCTGCCAACAGGTGGCGCTATGATAATATCTGAATATTGGTCTTTAGGTGTCTTCAGGCCAGGACTCTTACCAAACCTGTGAATTTTGTGGCAGATCAGACATTTTATGGCTAAGTTATAACAACTTCTATGTCCATGGCGAAACAACAAACTTTGTCAGGCCGCCACGGACATGCCCTTTAACGATAACTCAAGATCTTCACAATTTAACATCTCTAAGGCCTCTAGATCAGACTGACCAAATATAATGTTGATTTCATTAAATGCAATCAATGCAAGGACTTCAGATAATGCCAACTGTGAACCAATATGCTACATTTTCCCTATATTCTGATGATGATGATGATAAGAACATGTAATTCATGATGATAACAAAATGTTATTATTGCTTGCATTACGTCCACCAATTCTGCTTAAATGTCATCGTTACCTAGCTGTACAATTTGTGTGTGGATATTGCTTTGCTGGTGACTCCTGTTATAACACATCACTCTTAAGCGCTACATAACTAAGAATCAATAAGGAAGACGGTGCCCAGTTGGCACATGCATTCACAGTAACCCTCTGCTTGTTTGGATTTTAAGTTTACAGAATTGAAAGGGTTAAACTTTAAAATCAACACACAGACACATACACACAAAATATAAAATGTTGCCATCCAGTTTCATTTGTTAACATTTAACTATATTAGTTAACATGAACAATAATTAAATAGCATTTATTAATGTTAATTAATATTAAGCTAAAAAAAGTATTCATATATTGTTTAAAGGTAAATTAGTATTTTTTTAACATTAGTATATCTTTAAAAATCAAGTTGAGTATTTTAATGGGGCGATATATATATATATATATATATATATATATATATATATATATATATAACTGATCTTAAAATTATGTTTTTCAGATGTTTTGAACAGATAACAGCAAAGTTTGTTTTGTTGTCAAAGTTTGTCTTGAAATTTTTTATTATAATTTTATATTCAATAAATTACACTATGAAAATATTGTCTATCAATGAAGATAAATCGCTCATGCTAAAAAGTTGTATTTTTCTTAATCTTTTGCTATGTGACTGAATATGACAATTTCATGGTACAGTTCAGTAAAAAATAAATAAAAAAACAACTACAAAATACAAACAATGAAAGACTTAGTGACCCTTTATATTTTCTCAAAATATCAGACTCTCAAAGATCAGACATATTTATGTAATTACACTACATATATGTGAATTTTTTCCTCAAAGATGGTCTTAAGCAAAACAGCGTGTTTTACTCTCTCCCTCTCTCCCTTTCACCCCTCCCCCCTTCAGTCTCTCTTCAGTCACTCTGTGGTGACTGAACACAGACACTCAGGCAGAGTGACAGCAGGTTTCTGATTTATTTTTTTAATTTTCTTTAATTCATAGAAGCTTGTATAAAATTGATATTTACAGCACTTGCTCAGAATGATAAGATCTCTGTGTGAAAAAAGTTTTAAAGAGTTTAGATGCTGCACTTTAAAGATATAAAAAAATTACGGTTATCTTTTTTACTATATATTTAAAAAATCACCACGTCAACACCGTTCAAGATATCCCAACTCTGCTTGCAATTTAGCATCTTCAGAATCTTCTCTTCATGTTAAAGTTTGGTGTGAACAGCTTTTTCTTCTTAGGAGGAGTATGAATTTGTTTACAGGCTGATTTTTCCAAAAATCCACATTCAAATCAAAATAGCCGGCTTCCTGTTGGTCTTAGCTAATGAGTTTAATTTAGAAAGTTGTCCAGATTGATGAGAACAATATATGTGCAGAGTTTGGTGACTGTAGGAAAAACTAACCCCCAACTTTTGTCAAAAGATGGCGCTATAGAGTTCCTGGTCCACACCCATTTATGACCTTTTGCCAGTGTCTAACTATCATTAATATTGATGTGTGTGTTGAGTTTCATGAAATTCTAAGCATGTTATCTACCTCGAAAAGACAGGAATCTAATTTTAAAGTTTGATACGTTGCCATGGCAACAGCATTTGATTTATCATCGACCCCTTTACATATTCTCATCGGCCGTGTTTTTACATTATTTTGATGAAGTTTGGAGAAAATCAAGTAAAATTAAGAGGCTGATTTCAAAGCATTTTGAAAATGACACACTTACTGCTGCCAGTTGGTGGCGCTTTACCTTTGACTCATAATAGTTACATTTATGGAATCGGCATCATACAACGAACAAACTGGTGAAGTTTCATCAGAATCAGGCAATGTGTGCAACAGTTATTAGACACTTCCTGTTTCTCATTTCTCGCCATAACTTTGTCGCCTTGCCACGGCCAAACCGTTCGAGATATCAAAAATCCCCTCGCAATTTAGCATCCCCAATGTCTGGAGATCATGCTGACCGAGTTTGGTGACAATCCTATGGAAATCCTGGGAGGAGTACATTAAATTCCAGAGCATGCACTTTTTAAACAGCCCTAAATATCTCACTTCCTGTGGGGTGGAGCCTATGACATAGAGTACAAAAGTTGTTTGGCTCAGTGAGATCTATATGTGTACCGATTTTCATATCAATACGTGCAAGTATGTGTGCGCAGTACATCAAGTTTTCAAACTGTGTTCCAGGGGGCGCTGTAGAGGCCCTGAACCACGCCCGGGTCCCAGCCTCTGTGGCGTCCTGATGGCCGCAGATTCCGACGTGTGTGCAAATTTTCAAGAGTTTTTGAGTATGTTAAGGCCCCCAAAAGTGCCCGGAAGGTTGAAAAAAATAAAAAAAAATAAAAATAAGAACCCTTAGAAGAACAATAGGGCCTTCGCCCTTTTGGGCTCGGGCCCTAATTAAAGCTGCAAGCAGCGATGACCGGGCCCTCGCCATCTGCGCAGTCACCATCCCGATAGCATCAGGAAAACGGTGCCCAGTTGGCACATGCATTCACAGTAACCCTTCTGCCAGGGTCGATTTTAAAGTTTACCGAATTGAAAGGGTTAATTAAAATCAACACACAGACACATACACACAATATAAAAATGTTTGCCATCCAGTTTAATTTGTTAACATTAACTATATTAGTTAACATGAACAAAAATTAAATAGCATATATTAATGTTAATTAATATTAAGCTAAAAAAAAGTATTCATATATTATTAGTACATTTATATATATTTGTTAAAAATATTTGTGGGTTTATGTATTTATAATACATTATAAGGGTATTCTTAAGGCATTATAATGAATGCATAATACATTATAAAAAACCTTATGTTGTATCATCTCATGAGCATTCATAAGAACAGTTTTAATGTATTAGAATTTTTACTTTTTTTATTATAGCTTTCATGAGTGTGATTACCTCCTCATAGTTATAATGTATAAGTCTCATATTTTGCCATCTTACTGATGTCACTTTACTAAAAGCATACAAAGATCACTTATAAGTAATAATAATAATAATTCTCAAATGTGACCCTGGACCACAAAACCAGTCATAAGGTTAAATTTGACAAAACTGAGATTTATATAAATAAGCTCAATAAATAAGCTTTCTATTGATGTATGGTTTGTTAGGATAGGACAATATTTGACTGAGATACATCTATTTGAAATCAGAAATCTGAGGATGCAAAAAAATCAAAAAGACTGAGAAAATCACCTTTAAAGTTGTCCAAATTAGGTTCTTAACAATGCATATTACAAATCAAAAATTACATTTTGATATGTTTACAGTAGGATTTTTACAAAAAAATCTTCATGAATTTCTTAATGATTTTTGGCATAAAAGAAAAATCAAAAATTTTGACCCATGCAATGTATTTTTGGCTATTGCTACAAATATACCCCAGCGACTTAAGACTGGTTTTGTGGTCCAGGGTCACAAATAGCCATAAGATCAGGTATCAGATCTGATGAATATATAATATGATCAGTTTAATTATTTTGATGGTACCCGTTAGACAGCTTTTTATAAGTAACTCTGCAACTGCATGTCAGCTAGCAGTAATTATTATTAGTAGTGTGCTAAATATATGCTAACACTGTATTTTGACAGTTCCCCAAAAGACAAACTGGTTATAAGTAACTTTGCAAGAACATGAACCTTCTACTTAGGCTCAATCCCAATTCTACCCCTTACCCCTACACTTAGCCCTACCCCTCCGTTTGGCGCGTTCACGTGAAGGGGTAGGGGTGTCTCATTTCTCTTTTGGTTGGAGGGGTAGGGGTAAGGGGAAGGGCCAGATAGCCCTCCAAACGAAGATTTTTCAGGACCTCACTTCAAACTAAGAGAAATTTCCAACATGGCTGCTCACTCGAGCAAGCAGACTCGTAAATATAAGTAATTTTTGCCTTTAATAAGGATTTTGATGACTTGTTTCTTTTTATGTATATTACCTTCAATCTTGTGTTTGTGTTTATGGTGTTTTGTAAATAAACGTTTGCAAAAAAAATCGCTAAAGTTTGCAAGCAGATAGCACTGATATTACAAAATATATTTTTATGTCATATACACTTGACTGCATGTTAGAAACATAAAAGACCAGTTGCACGGCAATTTGCAACGGTGGTGTAGTGGAGGGTGTACGCAGGTATACGGTGTATACACACTTCCACTTTTTAAATCCCCTCTGATGCGCATTATTCAGTAGTGTCCTGCATTCGCCAAAATCATGGCAGTCCACCACATCCAGTCATGTGAATAAATGTAAATATTCGCTAAAAACACCCAATAAAGGCAGTGATGATGCAGTCAGGACCGTGGAGCCGGCTTGCTTTGAAATGTATTTGATGATTGTGCCTAATGCACCTGCGCCCGCTATGTCTACCGCACCAGTAATTTAAATCAGTACATAATAATAAAAACGATACCTTACAAATAAAAAGAAGCAGATTTTTACGATCAGAAATTTCTTAAACCAGTGAACCCCTGTAAACATTTTAGTCCAAGGATCCAGAAAACGAACGCGTTCAAATAGAAAGTTGAAAACTATATTCACAAATGAAGCATATATACTTCTCCAGGCACCACTACACTGATTAGCAATTTGCCACACATGTGATAATGCGTTGTTTGTTTTGCTTACGGCCACATATGAATGAACGGTGCATACTTTTTGAAACATGACAACATTTTGACATCTTGGAATGAGTGATAAACATCTGCGCATGCCCTCTGACGTAACATTAGGAACTAGCGACAACCTATGATGACGTATAACAGTGTTGTAGTGGTGTCCCATTCCTTAGGGGAAATATTTTAGCCCTTCCCCTTTACACTTTGTTTCAAGGGACAAGGGGAAGGGGTGTGTGGTAGGCGAAGGGGTAGAAAATAGAATTGGGATTGGGCCTTAGTCTAACATTAAACTAAGTCTACACTGTAAGGAGTGTTAGTTGGTGAGAGTTAGTTGCTTATAGTCAATAGAATAGAATATAATGTAAAAAATAAATCTAATATGATATAGTCCATTACAAATGAAGTAGATTTAATATGGTGTCTGTTGTGTGTTATAAATAATCATAATCTTAAAAGTTATAACCTCTAATATTTAAGTATTATAATGTATGATATTTGTTGTTATGAATATTCATTGGATGATATAATATATTATATTATAGGTTTTTTTATAATGCATTATGCGTTCATTATAATGCCTTAGAAATACCCTTATAATAGGGGCTTCATAGAAAGTGTTACCAAATCAGTGAGAGACAAACAAAACATTTCATAGTTTTTCATTAAAAATAATAATTTTTTTTATGCTTTTTAGTGTTTATTTTAAGATTATGTAAAAGTATTCTGACAGTACAGTACATAACAACTGCAAATG
This sequence comes from Garra rufa, assembly GCF_049309525.1. Classification (NCBI taxonomy): domain Eukaryota; kingdom Metazoa; phylum Chordata; class Actinopteri; order Cypriniformes; family Cyprinidae; genus Garra; species Garra rufa. The sequence continues at coordinate 27,215,410 of NC_133380.1, forward strand.
ATTCTACGCATTCGTTTATTTGTTGTACATTGAGAATGAGCAGAATAGGATTAGAGGTAAAAATATTCCTTATCATACGAGGACCTCTGGTGTTCATCCTTCGTATTATAGTCTTCATTTCTCTCTCTTTCAGTTCTGGATACTTTTAATGTTTTTGGGGCCTCTGAGCATGATAAAATTTTGATACCAAGCGTATTTTCTAAGAATGATTTGTTCTTCATATATACAAAGTTTTGAAGAGTTGGTATTAGGCACTTTAAAGATATATGAAAATGAATGCTACTTTTTTGTACTGTGACTTTAAAAAATCACCACATCAACACCGTTCAAGATATCCCAAATCCGCTCACAATTTAGCATTTTGACTATATTCTTGTCATGTTGACAAAGTATGATATTATTTACAGCCTGATTTTTACAGCCTCACACCATCGGTGCTCGGGCCCTAATAATAATAATAATAATAATAATAATAATAATAATAATAAACGGAGCAGATCCAATAGGGTCCTCACACCATCGGTGCTCGGGCCCTAATAATAATAAACGGAGCAGATCCAATAGGGTCCTCACACCATCGGTGCTCGGGCCCTAATAATTAAAGCTGCAAGCAGCGATGAACGGGCCCTCGCACCCGGGCTCACCGCCGACCGGTGGCTTTAGGAAAACAGCGAACGGTGGGCAGTATGCTTTTAATACAGTAAATATAGGAGAAATATGTCATAAGTAATTTAAATGTGCCAAACTTGCTGCTGCCAGCTGGTGGCGCTATGCCTATAACTGATTATTGACATGTAGATGTGTTCAGGCCAGCACTATTATCAAACATATGAAGTTTGGTGCAGATTGACCTTGGTATGTTTGAGTTAGTGAAAGATATGATATATCCTGCTGCCAACGGGTGGCGCTATGATAATATCTGAATATTGGCCTTTAGGTGTCTTCAGGCCAGGACTCTTACCAAACCTGTGAAGTTTGAGGCAGATCGGACATTTTATGTTATAACAACTTCTATGTCCATGACGAAACAACAAACTTTGTCAGGCCGCCACGGACACGCCCTTTAACGAAAACTCAAGATCTTCGCAATTTAACATCTCTAAGGCCTCTAGATCATACTGACCAAATATAATGTTGATATCATTAAATCTCTAGGAGGAGTTTGCTATGAACCTAACCCCCTGCAAGGACTTCAGATAATGCCATCTGTGAACCAATATGCAAAATTTTCCCTATATTCTGATGATGATAAGAACATGTAATTCATGATGATAACAAAATGTTATTATTGCTTGCATTACGTCCACCATTTTTGCTTAAATGTCATCGTTACCTATCTGTACAATTTGTGTGGATATTGCTTTGCTGGTGACTCCTGTTATAAGACATCACTCTTAAGTGCTACATAACTAAGAATCAATTAGGAAAACGGTGCCCAGTTGGCACATGCATTCACAGTAACTCTCTGCCAGTTTGGATTTAAAGTTTACTGAATTGAAAGGGTTAAACTTTAAAATCAACACAAAGACACATACACACAATATATAAAATTTTGCCATCCAGTTTCATTTGTTAACATTAACTATATTAGTTAACATGAACAACAATTAAATAGCATTTATTAATGTTAATTAATATTAAGCTAAAAAAAGTATTCATATATTGTTTAAAGGTAAATTAGTATCTTTTAACATTAGTTTATGTACTGTGAATTAACATGAACATGAACACAGTTCATGTGGGTGTAGAGCAATACACAATAAAGTGCTCTATAAACGCTTCATTCTTTCAAAATATCTTTAAAAATCAAGTTGATTATTGTAATGGGGCGATATACAGTAGTCAACATTCGAAGTGGATCAAAAAAGTTAATCAAAAGTTGTCCTAAGATAAGAATGGGTATTCTTTTTGGTTTTAGGACAAATTTGATGAAAGGTTTTGATCCACTTCGAATGTTGACTACTGTGTATATATATATATATATATATATATATATATGTATGTATGTATGTATATATATATAAAACTCATCTTAAAATGGTATAATTTTCAGATGTTTTGAACAGATAACAGCAAAGTTTTTGTTGTCAAAGTTTGTCTTGAAATTGTTAATTTAAATTTTATATTCAATAAATAACACTATGAAAATAAATGTCTATCAATGAAGATAAATAGCTCATGCTAAGTTGTATTTTTCTTAATCTTTTGCTATGTGACCGAATAGGACAAGTTCATGGTACAGTTCAGTAAAAAATAAAAAAACAACAACTGCAAAATACAAACAATGAAAGAGTTGGTGACCCTTTATATTTTCTCAAAGATTAGACTCTCAAAGATCAGACATTTATTTAGATTATACATCAATGTGCATTTCTTCCTCAAAGATGGTCTTTAGCAAGACAGCATGTTCCACTCTCTCTCCCTCTCTCCCTTTCACCCCTCCCCCCTTCAGTCTCTCTTAAGTCACTGTGACTCAACAACGCACACACATAGACATTCAGGCAGAGTGACAGCAGGTTTCTGATTTCTTTTTTAAATTTTCTTTAATTCGTGGAAGCTTGGAAAAAATTGATATTAACAGCACTTGCTCAGAATGATTAGATCTCTTTGTGAAAAAAAGTTTTAAAAAGTTTGGATGCTGCACTTTAAAGATATAAAAAAATTACGGATATCTTTTTTACTATATCTTTAAAAAATTACCACGTCAACACCGTTCAAGATATCCCAAATCCGCTCGCAATTTAGCATGTTCAGAATCTTCTCTTCATGTTAAAGTTTGGTGTGAACAGCTTATTGTTCTAAGTAGGAGTGTGAATTTGTTTACAGCCTGATTTTTCCAAAAATCCACATTCAAATCAAAATAGCCGGCTTCCTGTTGGTCGTAGCTAATGGGTTTGATTTAGAAAGTTGTCCAGATTGATGAGAACAATATATGTACAGAGTTTGGTGACTGTAGGAAAAACTAACCCCCCAACTTTTGTCAAAAGATGGCGCTACAGAGTGCCTGCTCCACGCCCATTTATGACCTTTTGCCAGTGTCTAACTGTCATTAATATTGATGTGTGTGTTGAGTTTCATGAAATTCTAAGCATGTTATCTGCCTCGAAAAGACAGGAATCTAATTTTAAAGTTTGACACGTTGCCATGGCAACAGCATTTGATTTATCATCGACCCCTTTACATATTCTTATCGGCCGTGTTTTGACATGATTCTGATGAAGTTTGAAGAAAATCGAGTAAAATTAAGAGGCTGATTTCAAAGCATTTTGAAAATGACACACTTCCTGCTGCCAGTTGGTGGCGCTATAACTTTGACTCATAATAGTCACGTTTATGGAATCGGCATCATACAACGAACAATCTGGTGAAGTTTCATCAGAATCAGGCAATGTGTGCAACAGTTATTAGACACTTCCTGTTTCTCATTTCTCGCCATAACTTTGTCGCCTTGCCATGGCCAAACCGTTCGAGATATCAAAAATCCCCTCGCAATTTAGCATCCCCAATGTCTTGAGATCATGCTGACCGAGTTTGGTGACAATCCTATGGAAATCCTGGGAGGAGTACATTAAATTCCAGAGCATGCACTTTTTACACAGCCCTAAATATCTCACTTCCTGTTGCGTTCAGCCCGTGACATAGAGTACAAAAGTTGTTCAGCTCGATGAGTTCTATATGTGTACCGAGTTTCATATGTGTACGTTCAAGTATGTGTGCTATATGGCCCTCAAAATTCCAGGGGGCGCTGTAGAGTCCCCTTGCCACGCCCCGGTACCAGCCTCTGTGGCGTCCTGATGGCCGCAGATTCTGACGTGTGTGCAAATTTTCAAGAGTTTTTGAGTATGTTAAGACCCCCTTAAGTGCCCAAAAGGTTCACAAAAAATAAAAAAAAAGGAAAGAAGAATCCTTAGAAGAACAATAGGGCCTTCGCCCCTTTGGGCTCGGGCCCCAATAATAATTAAAGCTGCAAGCAGCGATGACCGGGCCCTCGCCGACTGTGAAGTCACCATCCCGATAGCATCAAGAAAACGGTGCCCAGTTTGGCACATGCATTCACAGTAACCCTTTGGACTAACCCTAACTGTCTCTCCTCCTCTCTGACTCTTTCTCTTACCACCCATCCCACCTCCTTACACTCAGCCACTTACCTCACAAACAAGAGTGCAGAGCAGAGTGAGATCAGATATGTTTTATTTTTTTATTTTCTTTCATTCGTGGAGTTTTGTATAATTATGAAATGAACTGTGTTTGATCAGAATGAACAGTTATTTGTATGAAAAAAGTTTCAAAGAGTTAGGATGCTGCACTTCAAATATATAATAAATCATTGAAAATTGAAAATGGAAAATGAAATTCTAAGCACACTCTCTGCCTCAAAAACAGGAAAAAAATATTTGAATGTATTTTTTATTTTTATTTATTTGCCATGGCAACAGCATTTGATGCATCAGGGACGCCTTTACAGACTCTCATCGGCTGTGTTTTTACATTATTCTGATGAAGTTTGAAGAAAATTGAGTACAAATATATTGTTTGTTGTTCGTTCGAGTTTGTTAGTTCATTACCCATTGTTAACAAAAGAGACCCTATTTTAAATAGTTACCATGTTTTATGATCTACAACCGTTTTTAAATATTATTTTAATGATCTATAAGCATCTGTGAAATAATTATAAACAAATATATTAAAAATAAATACATATTAACTTAGTTGATGTATTTGTTTCTCATTCTAATTAAGTGAACTGAGCAGTATAGTGTGATACTTATAAGATTTTTTATTCTATCAGTGAGAGTCTATATATGTATATAAATCATATAATTTTTCCTTAAAAGATTAAAAAAAGTTTGTAAAAGCTCTTTAAGCACCTATACAAAATAATTATGTAAAAGTACACTGACAGTACAGTACACATCAACTGATTCTTTGCATTATTGTCATTCTTATACACTGAGAATGAGCTAAATAGCATTAGAGGTCAAACGATTCCTTATCTTATGAGGACCTCTAGTGTTCATCCCTGGTACTAGAGCTTTAATCTGACAAATTTATATCACACTTTTAATGATTTTGGGGCCTCTGAGCATGATAACATTTTGAAACTACACGTATTACCTAAGAATTTCTTGTTCTTTATATGTAAAAAGTTTTGATGAGTTAGAATAATGCAATTTAAAGATATATGGAAATAACTCTCCATCTTTTTTACTGTTACTTTCATAAATCACCACATCAACACCGTTCAAGATATCCCAAAGCCGTTCACATTTTAACATCTTCAGTATCTTGGCACCATGTTGACAAAGTTTGGTGTGCACTGTCTGATTCTGCTATGAGTGATATGAATTTATTCAGCTATATTTTTCCAAAAATCCACATTCAAATCAAAATAGCTGACATCCTGTTGGTCGTAGCTAATGGGTGTAAATTTTTTGCAAAAAAAATCTGGTGATCAAAAATGATTAGGCTGTAGTTAAGAACTGTTAGTTTTATGGACAGTTAGAATGTTTTGTATATACAGACAAGGGCTTTATGATGGGCCTGATTTGAATTTAGAAAAATGTTTTATTTCTTAAACATGTTTGAAGTTCTTAATAGATTTCACTGTTGCACATTTAGTCTTTTTATTTTTTTTACAGTAATGTGCATTTTGCAGTTTGTTTACATGGTGTACATTGGATGCACATATTTATGACTTCTTGTTACAGTATTCATTTAAAATAAAAGTTGTTGTCGAATTGCCAAATTGGTCACAATACCCTACCCTAATTCACATCCTAATGAATAAACAACCAAGAGTTTAAATATTCCCTTCTATCTCCTCCTCTCTGACTCTCTTTCCACCCATCCCCCCTCCCCACTCTCACCCTAACACTCAAAAAAACACACACCAACTTACCACGCACACACATAAGTTCAGAGCAGAGAGGGATCAGATTTGTTTTTTAATTTTCATTAATTCATAGATCTTTGTATAATTATGAAATGAACGTTGTCTGATCAGAATGACTAGTAGTCTGTATGAAAAAAGTTTCAAAGACTTTGGATGGTGCACTTTAAAGATATAATAAAATTACGGCTATCTTTTTTTACTCCGATTTCAATCAATTACCACATCAACACCGTTCAAGATATCCTAAATCTGCTCACAAGTTAGCATCTTCAGAATGTTGGCATCATGTCAAAAAAGTTTGGTGTGAATTGGTTGGTTTTCCCGAGAGAAGTATATAAAATTCCACAGCCTGATTTTTCCAAATATCCACATTCAAATCAAAATAGCCAACTTCCTGTCGATCGTAGCTAATGGGTGTAAATTAGAAATGTTTCTGGCTTGATGAGATCAATATATGTACCGAGTTTGGTGACTGTAGGACAAACGAAACCCCCAACTTTTGTCAAAAGGTGGCGCTATGGAGTGCCTGCTCCACGCCCATTTATGGGCTTTTATCAGTGTCTAAATATCATTAATACAGATGTGTGTGTGAAGTTTCATGAAATTCTGAGTATTTTAAGTGGCTCCAAAACACAAAAAGCTAAAGTTAAAGTTTGACACGTTGCCATGGCAACATGATAAAAGTTATCGATAATGCAATTCACAGATTCACATTGGCCATGTTTCAACATTGAGATGAAGTTTGAAGCAAATTGAGTAAAATTAAGAGGTTGATTTAAAAGCATTTAGAAAACGTTGCGCTTTGTGCTGCCAGTTGGTGGCGCTATAACTTTGACTCCTAATAGTCACATCTCTGTGATCGGCATCATAAGATGAACAAACTGCTGAAGTTTGGTCAAAATCAGACAAAGTGTGTTAAAGTTATTAGACACTTCCTGTTTCTCATTTCTCGCCATAACTTTGTCGCCCCGCCACGACCAAACCGTTCGAGATATCAAAAATCCCCTGGCAATTTTGCGTCCCCAATGTCTTGAGGTCATGCTGACCGAGTTTGGTGGCAATTGGTGGAAAGGCTTGGGAGGAGTATTTCAAATTCCATTGCATGCGCTTTTTAGACATCCCTGAATAGCTGACTTCCTGTTGGGCGAAGCACTGACTTTGAGCATGAAAGTTGTTCGGCCCGATGAGGTCTATATGTGTATGAATTTTGATAAATGTAGGTCAACTGGTGTGTGCTCCAGAGTCCCTCAAAAGTAAAAATTTTTAACGCTGTGCCACGCCCCCCCCAGGTGACCCCCCCATGTCAAAGTTTGTCCGGCCCTGATGGCCGCAGGTTCCAATGTGTGTGCAAAGTTTCAAGAGTTTTCGTGTATGTTAAGGGCCCCGAAATGACCCAAAACATTGATGAAATAATAATAATAATTAAAGCTGCAAGCAGCGATGAACGGGCCCTCGCACCCGGGCTCACCGCCGACCGGTGGCTTTAGGAAAACAGCAAACGGTGGGCATTATGCTTTTAAAACAGTGAATGTAGGAAAAATAGATCAAAGTCACTTAAATGTGCCAAACCTCCTGCTGCCAGCTGGTGGCGCTATGCCTGTAACTGATTATTGACATGTAGATGTGTTCAGGCCAGCACTTTCATCAAACATATGAAGTCTGGTGCAGATTGACCTTGGTATGTTTAAGTTAGTGCAAGATATGATATATCCTGCTGTCAATAGGTGGCGCTATGATGATATCTGAATATTGGCCTTAAGATGTCTTCAGGCCAGGACTCTTATCAAACATGTGAAGTTTGAGGCAGATTGGACATTTTATGGCTGAGTTATAACAACTTCTATGTCCATGACCAAACATCAAACTTTGTCAGGCCACCACGGACATGCCCTTCAACGAAAACTCAAGATCTTCGCAATTTAACATCACTTAAGCCTTTTTATTAGACTGACCGATTTTAGTGTTGATCTGTATAAATCTCTTGGAGGAGTTTGTTGTAGAGTACAGCATGACACTTCCTGTTGCCAGCAGGTGGCGCTATGACTATAACTGAATATGGGAATGTAGATGTCTTCAGGTCAGGAGTGTTATCACACATGTGAAGTTTGGGACAGATCGGACATTGTATGCCTGAGTTATAGAAACTTCCTTTTTCATGGCGAAACATCGAAATTTGCGAGACCGCTATGGACACGCCCTCCAATGAAAACTCTAGATCTTTGCAATTTAACGTCACAAAGTGCTTTAGATTACACTCAGCAAATTTGGAGTTAATCCGGATAAATCTCTAGGAGGAGTTCGTTCAAGTACGAGGCCTGAAAATGGCAAAAATGACAAAATTTGCTGAGAAAATTAAAAATAACCGACTTCCTGTTGGGTGTCAAATTTTGCTCCAAGAGGCTTTTTTGTAGGTATTGGACCCTATTTTAAATAGTTACCATGTTTTAAGGTCTACAAGCATTTTTAGATATTATTTTAATAGTCTATAAGCATCTGTGAAATAATTATAAACAAATATATTGAAAATAAATACATATTAACTTAGTTGACTTTTTGGCCTTTTTGTATTTGTTTCTCATTCTAATCAAGTGAACTGAGCAGTATAATATAAATATAACTTATAAGATACTTTGTTCTATCAGTGAGAGTGTATATATGTATTTAAATCACATAATTTTTCCTTAAAAGATAAAAAAAATATTTTAATGCTCTTTAAGCACCTATACAAAATAATTATGTAAAATTACACTGACAGTACAGTACATATCAACTGATTCTATGGATTATTGTCATTCTTATACACTGACAATGAGCTAAATAGCATTAGAGGTCAAACGATTCCTTATTTTATGAGGACCTCTAGTGTTCATCCCTGGTATTAGAGCTTTAATCTGACGAATTTATTTGACACTTTTAATGTTTTTGGGGCCTCTGAGCATGATAACATTTTGAAACTACGCGTATTTTTTTATGATGAGTAAGAATAATGCAATTTAAAGATATATGAAAATAACTCTTCATCTTTTTTATTGTTACTTTCATAAATCACCACATCAACACCGTTCAAGATATCCCAAAGCCGTTCACAATATAGGGAACATTTTCCCTATATTCTGAGGATGATGATAAGAACATGTAATTCATGATGATAACAAAATGTTATTATTGCTTGCTTTACGTCCACCACTTCTGTTTAAATGTCATCGTTACCTATCTGTTCCATTTGTGTGTGGACATTGCTTTGCAGGTGACTCCTGTTATAAGACATCACTCTTAAGCGCTACATAACTAAGAATCAATTAGGAAAACGGTGCCCAGTTGGCACATGCATTCACAGTAACCCTCTGCCAGTTTGGATTTAAAGTTTACAGAAATGAAAGGGTTACATTTTTAAATCAACACACAGACAAATACACACTAAATATACAACTTTACCATCCAGTTTCATTTGTTAACATTGTTAACATGAACAATAATAAATAGCATTTATTAATGTTAATTAATATTAACCTAAAAAAGTACTCATATATTGTTTAAAGGTAAATTAGTATCTTTTAACATAGTGTATGTACTGTGAATTAACATGAACATGAACACAGTTCATGTGGGTATACAACAATAAACAATAAAGTGCTCAATAAACGCTTCATTCTTTCAAAATATCTTTAAAAATCAAGTTGGGTATTGTAATGGGGCGATATATAAATATAACTCATCTTAAAATGGTACAATTTTCAGATGTTTTGAACAGATAACAGCAAAGTTTGTTTTGTTGTCAAAGTTTGTCTTGAAATTGTTAGTGTTTTTTTTTTTATTGAATCAAAAATTTTAATTATGAAAATAAATGTCTATCAATGAAGATAAATCGCTCATGCTAAAAAGCTGTATTTTTCTTAATCTTTTGCTATGTGACTGAATAGGACAAGTTCATGGTACAGTTCAGTAAAAAATAAATAAAAAACAACAACTGCAATATACAAAGAATGAAAGAGTTCGTAACCCTTTATATTTTCTCAAAGATCAGACTCTCAAAGTTCAGACTTATTTATGCAGATTAAACTACAGCAATGTGCAATGTGCAAATTGCATCTTCCTCAAAGATGGTCTTAAGCAAAACAGCATGTTCCACTGGTCTCTCTCCCTTTCACCCCTCCCCCCTTCAGTCACTCTTAGTGTCAACACAGACTGTCAGCCCAGTGACAACAGTTTACTGATTTCTTTTTTTAATTTTCTTTAATTCATAGAAGCTTGAATAACTATGATATTACCAGCACTTGCTCATAATGATTAGATCTCTGTGTGAAAAAAGTTTTAAAGAGTTTGGATGCTGCACTTTAAAGATATAAAAAATTAGGGTTATGTTTTTTAAAAAATCACCACGTCAACACCGTTCAAGATATCCCAAATCCGCTCGCAATTTAACATCTTCAGAATCTTCTCTTCATGTTAAAAAAGTTTGGTGTGAATACCTTGTTATTCTTAGAAGGAGTGTGAATTTGTTTACAGCCTGATTTTTCCAAAAATCCACATTCAAATCAAAATAGCCGGCTTCCTGTTGGTCTTAGCTAATGAGTTTGATTTAGAAAGTTGTCCAGATTGATGAGAACAATATATGTACAGAGTTTAGTGACTGTAGGAAAAACTAACCCCCCAACTTTTGTCAAAAGATGGCGCTATAGAGTGCCTGCTCCACGCCCATTTATGACCTTTTGCCAGTGTCTAACTATCATTAATATTGATGTGTGTGTTGAGTTTCATGAAATTCTAAACATGTTATCTGCTTCGAAAAGACAGGAATCTAATTTTAAAGTTTAACACGTTGCCATGGCAACAGCATTTGATTTATCATCGTACCCTTTACATATTCTTATCGGCCGTGTTTTGACATTATTTTGATGAAGTTTGAAGAAAATCAAGTAAAATTAAGAGGCTGATTTCAACGCATTTTGAAAATGACACGCTTCCTGCTACCAGTTGGTGGCGCTAAAACTTTGACTCATAATAGTCACATTTATGGAATCGGCATCATACAACGAACAATCTGGTGAAGTTTCATCAGAATCAGGCAATGTGTGCAACAGTTATTAGACACTTCCTGTTTCTCATTTCTCGCCATAACTTTGTCGCCTTGCCACGGCCAAACCGTTCGAGATATCAAAAATCCCCTCGCAATTTAGCGTCCCCAATGTCTTGAGATCATGCTGACCGAGTTTGGTGACAATCGTATGGAAATCCTGGGAGGAGTACGTTAAATTCCAGAGCATGCGCTTTTTAAACAGCCCTAAATATCTCACTTCCTGTTGCGTTAAGAAAATGACATAGAGTACAAAAGTTGTTCAGCTCAATGAGTTCTATATGTGTACCGAGTTTCATATGTGTACGTTCAAGTATGTGTGCTATATGGCCCTAAAAATTCCAGGGGGCGCTGTAGAGTCCCCTTGCCACGCCCCGGTACCAGCCTCTGTGACGTCCTGATGGCCGCAGATTCCGACATGTGTGCAAATTTTCAAGAGTTTTTGAGCATGTTAAGACCCCCTTAAGTGCCCGGAAGGTTAACAAAAAAAAAAAAAAAAAAAAATAAGAATCCTTAGGAAAACAAGAGGGCCTTCGCCCATTCTGGGCTCGGGCCCTAATTAAAGCTGCAAGCAGCGTTGACCGGGCCCTCGCCGTCTGGCAGTCGCCATCCCGATAGCATCAGGAAAACGGTGCCCAGTTGGCACATGCATTCACAATAACCCTTTGGACTAACCCTAACTGTCTCTCCTCCTGTCTGACTCTTTCTCTTACCACCCATCCCACCTCCTTACACTCAGCCACTTACCACACAAACACACACATAGAGTGCAGAGCAGAGTGAGATCAGATTTGTTTTTTAATTTTCTTTCATTCGTGGAGTTTTATATAATTATGAAATGAACTGTGTTTAATCAGAATGAATAGTTATTTGTATGAAAAAAGTTTCAAAGAGTTAGGATGCTGCACTTTAAATATATAATAAATCATTGAAAATTGAAAATGGGAAATGAAATTCTAGGCACGCTATCTGCCTCAAAAACACAGGAAACAAATATTTGAATGTATTTTGTATTTTTTTTTATTTGCCATGGCAACAGCATTTGATGCATCAGGGACGCCTTTACAGACTCTCATCGGCCGTGTTTTTACATCATTCTGATTAAGTTTGAAGAAAATCGAGTACAAATATATTATTCGTTGTTCGTTCGTGTGTTAGTTCATTAACCAATGTTAACAAAAGAGACCCTATTTTAAATAGTTACCATGTTTTATGATCTACATCCATTTTTTTATATTATTTTAATGATCTATAAGCATCTGTGAAATAATTATAAACAAATATATTAAAAATAAATACATATTTACTTAGTTGATGTATTTGTTTCTCATTCTAATTAAGTGAACTGAGCAGTATAGTGTCATACTTATAAGATTTTTTATTCTATCAGTGAGATTGTATATATGTATATAAATCATATAATTTTTCCTTAAAAGATTAAAAAAATATTTTAATGCTCTTTAAGCACCTATACAAAATAATTATGTAAAAGTACACTGACAGTACAGTCTATATCAACTGATTCTATGGATTATTTTCATTCTTATACACTGAGAATGAGCTAAATAGCATTAGAGGTCAAACGATTCCTTATCTTATGAGGACCTCTAGTGTTCATCCCTGGTATTAGAGCTTTAATCTGACAAATTTATGTGACACTTTTAATGTTTTTGGGGCCTCTGAGCATGATAACATTTTGAAACTACACATATTTCCTAAGAATTTCTTGTTCTTTATATGTAAAAAGTTTTGATGAGTTAGAATAATGCAATTTAAAGATATATGAAAATAACTCTTCATCTTTTTTATTGTTACTTTCAAAAATCACCACATCAACACCGTTCAAGATGTCCCAAAGCCGTTCACAATTTAACATCTTCAGTATCTTGGCATCATGTTGACAAAGTTTGGTGTGAACTGTCTGATTCTGCTATGAGTGATATGAATTTATTCACAGCTATATTTAAAAACACAGGAAACAAATGTTAAAGTTTGACATGTTGCCATGGCAACAGCATTTGATGTATCAAGGACCCCTTCACAGATTCTCATCGGCCGTGTTTTGATATTATTCTGATGTAGTTTGAAGCAAATTGAGTAAAATTAAGAGGTTGATTTAAAAGCGTTTTGCAAGCAACACACTTCCTGCTGCCAGTTGGTGGCGCTATAACTTTGACTCAGAATAGTCACATCTCTGTGATCGGTATCATACGACGAACAAACTGCTTAAGTTTGGTCAAAATCAGATAAAGTGTGTCAAAATTATTAGACATTTCCTGTTTCTCATTTCTCGCCATAATTTGTCGCCCTGCCACGGCCAAACCGTTCGAGATAGCAAAAATCCCCTGGCAATTTTGCATTCCCAATATCTTGAGATCATGTTGACCGAGTTTGGTGGCCATCGGTGGAAAGGTCTAGGAGGAGTATTTCAAATTCCACAGCTTGATTTTTCCAAAAATCCATATTTAAATAAAAATAGCTGACTTCCTGTTGGTCGTAGCTAATGGGTGTAAATTAGAAAGTTGTCCGGCTTGATGAGTCCAATATATGTACCGAGTTTGGTGACTGTAGGACAAAGTAACCCCCCAACTTTTGTCAAAAGGTGGCGCTATGGAGCGCCTGCTCCACGCCCATTTATGGGCTTTTATCAGTGTTTAACTGTCATTAATACAGATGTGTGTGTTGAGTTTCATGAAATTCTAAGCATTTTAAGTGGCTCAAAAACACAAAAAACTAAAGTTAAAGTTTGACACGTTGCCATGGCAACATGATAAAAGTTATGGATAACGCCCTTCACAGATTCTTATCGGTCGTGTTTTGACATTATTGTGATGAAGTTTGAAGCAAATTGAGTAAAATTAAGAGGCTGAGTTTAAAGCGTTTCAAAAACGTCACGCTTTCTGCTGCCAGTTGGTGGCGCTATAACTTTGACTCATAATAGTCACATCTCTGTGATCGGCATCAGACGGTGAACAAACTGCTGAAGTTTGGTCAAAATCAGACAAAGTATGTCAAAGTTATTAGGCACTTCCTGTTTCTCATTTCTCGCCATAAATTTGCATTCCCAATATCTGTAGATCATGCTGACCGAGTTTGGTGGCCATCGGTGGAAAGGTCTAGGAGGAGTATTTCAAATTCCACAGCTTGATTTTTCCAAAAATCCATATTTAAATAAAAATATCTGACTTCCTGTTGGTCGTAGCTAATGGGTGTAAATTAGAAAGTTGTCCGGCTTGATGAGTCCAATATATGTACCGAGTTTGGTGACTGTAGGACAAAGTAACCCCCCAAATTTTGTCAAAAGGTGGCGCTATGGAGCGCCTGCTCCACGCCCATTTATGGGCTTTTATCAGTGTTTAACTGTCATTAATACAGATGTGTGTGTTGAGTTTCATGAAATTCTAAGCATTTTAAGTGGCTCAAAAACACAAAAAACTAAAGTTAAAGTTTGACACGTTGCCATGGCAACATGATAAAAGTTATGGATAACGCCCTTCACAGATTCTTATCGGTCGTGTTTTGACATTATTGGGATGAAGTTTGAAGCAAATTGAGTAAAATTAAGAGGCTGAGTTTAAAGCGTTTCAAAAACGTCACGCTTTCTGCTGCCAGTTGGTGGCGCTATAACTTTGACTCATAATAGTCACATCTCTGTGATCGGCATCAGACGATGAACAAACTGCTGAAGTTTGGTCAAAATTAGACAAAGTATGTCAAAGTTATTAGGCACTTCCTGTTTCTCATTTCTCGCCATAAATTTGGCACATGCATTCACAGTAACCCTTTGGACTAACACTAACTGTCTCTCCTCCTCTCTTACTCTTTCTCTTACCACCCATCCCCCCTCCTTACACTCAACCACTTACCACACAAACACACACATTGAGTGCAGAGCAGAGTGAGATCAGATATGTTTTTTTTATTTTCTTTCATTCGTGGAGTTTTGTATAATTATGAAATGAACTGTTTGATCAGAATGAATAGTTATTTGTATGAAAAAAGTTTCAAAGAGTTAGGATGCTGCACTTTAAATATATAATAAATCATTGAAAATTGAAAATGGAAAATGAAATTCTAAGCACGCTATCTGCCTTAAATATCACAGGAAACAAATATTTGAATGTATTTTTTATTTTTATTTATTTGCAATGGCAACAGCATTTGATGCATCAGGGCTTTTACATTATTCTGATGAAGTTTGAAGAAAATCGAGTACAAATATATTGTTCGTTGTTTGTTCGTGTTTGTTAGTTCATTAACCATTGTTAACAAAAGAGACCGTATTTTAAATAGTTACCATGTTTTATGGTCTACAAGCATTTTTAAATATTATTTTAATAATCTACAAGCATCTGTGAAATAATTATAAACAAATATATTAAAAATAAATACATATTAACTTAGTTGATTTTTTTTGGCCTTTTTGTATTTGTTTCTCATTCTAATTAAGTGAACTGAGCAGTATAGTTTCATACTTATAAGATTTTTTTGTTCTACCAGTGAGAGTGTATATATGTATTTAAATCATATAATTTTTCCTTAAAAGATAAAAAAAAGATTTTAATGCTCTGTAAGCACCTATACAAAATAATTATGTAAAATTACACTGACAGTACAGTATATATCAACTGATTCTATGGATTATTGTCATTCTTATACACTGAGAATGAGCTAAATAGCATTAGAGGTCAAACGATTCCTTATTTTATGAGGACCTCTAGTGTTCATCCCTGGTATTAGAGCTTTAATCTGACAAATTTAAATGACACTTTTAATGTTTTTGGGGCCTCTGAGCATGATAACATTTTGAAACTACACGTATTTCCTAAGAATTTATTGTTCTTTATATGTAAAAAGTTTTGATGAGTTAGAATAATGCAATTTAAAGATATATGAAAATAACTCTTCATCTTTTTTATTGTTACTTTCATAAATCACCACATCAACACTGTTCAAGATATCCCAAAGCCATTCACAATATAGGAACATTTTCCCTATATTCTGATGATGATGATGATAAGAACATGTAATTCATGATGATAACAAAATGTTATTATTGCTTGCTTTACGTCCACCACTTCTGCTTAAATGTCATCGTTACCTATCTGTACAATTTGTGTGTGGATATTGCTTTGCAGGTGACTCCTGTTATAAGACATCACTTTTAAGCGCTACATAACTAAGAAAGAATCAATTAGGAAAACGGTGCCCAGTTGGCACATGCATTCACAGTAACCCTCAATCAGTTGGATTTAAAGTTTACTGAATTGAAAGGGTTAAACTTTAAAATCAACACACAGACACATACACACAATATATAAAATTGCCAACCAGTTTCATTTGTTAACATTAACTATATTAGTTAACATGAACAATAATTAAATAGTATTTATTAATGTTAATTAATATTAAGCTAAAAAAAAGTATTCATATATTGTTTAATGGTAAAATAGTATATTTTAACATTAGTTTATGTACTGTGAATTAACATGAACATGAACACAGTTCATGTGGGTGTACAGCAATACACAAAGTGCTCTATAAACGCTTCTTTCTTTCAAAATATCTTTAAAAATCAAGTTGAGTATTGTAATGGGGCGAGATATATATATATATATATATATATATAACTGATCTTAAAATGGTAAAATTTTCAGATGTTTTGAACAGATAACAGCAAAGTTTGTTTTGTTGACAAAGTTTGTCTTGAAACTGTTAATTAAAATGTTATATTCAATAAATAACACTATGAAAATAAATGTCTATCAATGAAGATAAACCGCTCATGCTAAAAAGTTGTATTTTTCTTAATCTTTTGCTATGTGACTGAAGAGGACAAGTTCATGGTACAGTTCAGTAAAAAATAAATAAAAAAACAACAACTGCAAAATACAAACAATGAAAGACTTAGTGACCCTTTATATTTTCTCAAAATATCAGACTCTCAAAGATCAAACATATTTATGTAACATCAATGTGCATTTTTTCCTCAAAGATGGTCTTTAGCAAGACAGCATGTTCTACTCTCTCTCCCTCTCTCCCTTTCACCCCTCCCCCTTCAGTCTCTCTTCAGTGACTCAATGGTGACTGAACACAGACACTCAAGGCAGAGTGACAGCAGGCTTCTGATTTCTTTTTTTAATTTTCTTTAATTCGTAGAAGCTTGAATTAAATTGATATTTACAGCACTTGCTCAGAATGATAAGATCTCTGTGTGAAAAAAGTTTTAAATAGTTAAGATGCTGCACTTTAAAGATATAGAAAATGACGGTTATACATCTTTAAAAAATCACCACGTCAACACCGTTCAAGATATCCCAAAACCGCTCGCAATTTAACATCTTCAGAATCTTCTCTCCATGTTAAAAAAGTTTGGTGTGAACAGCTTGTTCTTCTTAGGAGGAGTATAAATTTGTTTACAGCCTGATTTTTCCAAAAATCCACATTCAAATCAAAATAGCCGGCTTCCTGTTGGTGTTAGCTAATTCGTTTAATTTAGAAAGTTGTCCAGATTGATGAGAAGAATATATGTACAGAGTTTGGTGACTGTAGGAAAAACTAACCCCCCAACTTTTGTCAAAAGATGGCGCTATAGAGTGCCTGCTCCACGCCCATTTATGATCTTTTGCCAGTGTCTAACTATCATTAATATTGATGTGTGTGTTGAGTTTCATGAAATTCTAAGCATGTTATCTGCCTCGAAAAGACAGGAATCTAATTTTAAAGTTTGAGACATTGCCATGGCAACAGCATTTGATTTATCATCGACCCCTTTACATATTCTTATCGGCCGTGTTTTGACATGATTTTAATGAAGTTTAAAGAAAATCAAGTAAAATTAAGAGGCTGATTTCAAAGCATTTTGAAAATGACACGCTTCCTGCTGCCAGTTGGTGGCGCTATAACTTTGACTCATAATAGTCACCTTTATAGAATCGGCATCATACAACGAACAATCTGGTGAAGTTTCATCAGAATCAGGCAATGTGTGCAACAGTTATTAGACACTTCCTGTTTCTCATTTCTCGCCATAACTTTGTCGCCTTGCCACGGCCAAACCATTCGAGATATCAAAAATCCCCTCGCAATTTAGCGTCCCCAATGTCTTGAGATCATGCTGACCGAGTTTGGTGACAATCGTATGGAAATCCTGGGAGGAGTACGTTAAATTCCAGAGCATGCGCTTTTTATACAGCCCTAAATATCTCACTTCCTGTTGCATTGAGAAAATGACATAGAGTACAAAAGTTGTTCAGCTCAATGAGTTCTATATGTGTACCGAGTTTCATATGTGTATGTTCAAGTATGTGTGCTATATGGCCCTCAAAATTCCAGGGGGCGCTGTGGAGTCCCCTTGCCACGCCCCGGTACCAGCCTCTGTGGCGTCCTGATGGCCGCAGATTCCGACATGTGTGCAAATTTTCAAGAGTTTTTGAGTATGTTAAGACCCCCTTAAGTGCCCGGAAGGTTAACAAAAAAAAAAAAAAAAAAAAAAAAAAATAAGAATCCTTAGAAGAACAATAGGGCCTTCGCCCTTTTGGGCTCGGGCCCTAATAATAATAATAATAATAATAATTAAAGCTGCAAGCAGCGATGAACGGGCCCTCGCACACGGGCTCACCGCCGACCGGTGGCTTTAGGAGCACAGCAAACGGTGGGCAGTATGCTTTTAATACAGTAAATGTAGGAAAAATAGATCAAAGTCACTTAAATGTGCCAAACTTCCTGCTGCCAGCTGGTGGCGCTATGCCTATAACTGATTATTAGCATGTAGATGTGTTCAGGCCAGCACTTTCATCAAACATATGAAGTTTGGTGCAGATTGACCTTGGTATGTGTGAGTTAGTGCAAGATATGATATATCCTGCTGCCAATAGGTGGCGCTATAATAATATCTGTATATTGGCCTTTAGATGTCTTCAGGCCAGGACTCTTACCAAACCTGTGAAGTTTGAGGCAGATCGGACATTTTATGGCTGAGTTATAACAACTTCTATGTCCATGGCGAAACATCAAACTTTGTCAGGCCGCCACGGACACGCCCTTTAACGAAAACTCAAGATCTTTACAATTTAACATCTCTAAGGCCTCTAGATCAGACTGACCAAATATAATGTTGATATCATTAAATCTCTAGGAGGAGTTTGATACAAGTCATTTCCTGTTGCCAACAGGTGGCGCTGTGATTATAATAGAATATTGGCCTTCAGATGTATTCAGGCCAGGACTCTTATCGAATATGTGAAGTTTGAGGCAAATCGGACATTTTATGGCTGAGTTATAACAAGTTTTATATCCATGGCGAGACCTCGAAATTTGTCAGGCCGCCACGGACACGCCCTTTACCGAAAACTCAAGATCTTCACAATTTAACATCACTAAGGCCTTTATATTAGACTGACCGATTTTGGTGTTGATCTGCATAAATCTCTTGGAGGAGTTGGTTGTAGAGTACAGCATGACACTTCCTGTTGCCTGCAGGTGGCGCTATGACTATAACTGAATATAGGCATGTAGATGTCATCAGGTCAGGAGTGTTATAACACATGTGAAGTTTGGGACAGATCGGACATTTTATGCCTAAGTTATAGCAACTTCCTTTTTCATGGCGAAACATCGAAATTTGCGAGGCCGCCACGGACCAACCCTCCGATGAAAACTCTAGATCTTCGCAATTTAACGTCACAAAGGGCTTTAGATTGGACTCACCAAATTCGGCATTGATCCGAATCAATCTCTAGGAGGAGTTCGTTCAAGTACGAAGCCTGAAAATGGCAAAAATGACACAAATTTTGCTGAGAAAATTAAAAATAACCGACTTCCTGTTGGGTGTAAAATTTTGCTCCAAGAGGCTTTTTTGCAGGTATTGGTGTGTTACATGTGTGTACCTATTTCCGTGCATGTACGTGAATCACCGCTGAAAGCGCACACCGCTGAACGTGTAAAGGTGGCGCTGTCGAGCCATTTTGCCACACCCACTTCTGAACCCCATATCAGACGTAAATTTTCGCCAGGTTTGATGTGTGTGCAAAGTTTCGTGACTTTTCGGGCATGTTTAGGCCCTCTAAAATGCGATTCATTTTGGAGAATAATAATAATAATTAAAGCTGCAAGCAGCGATGAACGGGCCCTCGCACACGGGCTCACCGCCGACCGGTGGCTTTAGGAACACAGCAAACGGTGGGCAGTATGCTTTTAATACAGTAAATGTAGGAGAAATATGTCAAAGTCACTTAAATGTGCCAAATTTCCCGCTGCCAGCTGGTGGCGCTATGCCTATAACTGATTATTGGCATGTAGATGCGTTCAGGCCAGTACTATTATCAAACATATGAAGTTTGGTGCAAATTGACCTTGGTATGTTTGAGTTAGTGAAAGATATGATATATCCTGCTGCCAACAGGTGGCGCTATGATAATATCTGAATATTGGTCTTTAGGTGTCTTCAGGCCAGGACTCTCACCAAACCTGTGAAGTTTGAGGCAGATCGGACATTTTATGGCTGAGTTATTACACCTATGTCCACGGCGAAACATCAAACTTTGTCATGCAGCCACAGACACGCCCTTTAACGAAAACTCAAGATCTTCGCAATTTAACATCTTTAAGGCCTCTAGATCAGACTGACCAAATATAATGTTGATATCATTAAATCTCTAGGAGGAGTTTGATACAAGTCATTTCCTGTTGCCAACAGGTGGCGCTGTGATTATAATAGAATATTGGCCTTCAGATTGGTTCAGGCCAGGACTCTTATCGAACATGTGAAGTTTGAGGCAAATCGGACATTTTATGGCTGAGTTATAACAAGTGTATTATCCATGGCGAGACCTCGAAATTTGCCAGGCTGCCACGGACACGCCCTTCAACGAAAACTCAAGATCTTCACAATTTAACATCGCTAAAGCCTTTTTATTAGACTGACCGATTTTGTTGTTGATCTGATAAAATCTCTTGGAGGAGTTTGTTGCAGAGTACTGCATGACACTTCCTGTTGCCAGCAGGTGGCGCTATGAGTAAAACTGAATATGGGCATGTAGATGTCATCAGGTCAGGATTGTTATTACACATGTGAAGTTTGGGACAGATCGGACATATTATGCCTAAGTTATAGCAACTTCCTTTTTCATGGCGAAACATCGAAATTTGCCAGGCCGCCACGGACACACCCTCCGACAAAAACTCTAGATCTTCGCAATTTAACGTCACAAAGGGCTTTAGATCGGACTCACCAAATTCGGCATTGATCCGAATCAATCTCTATGAGGAGTTCGTTCAAGTACGACGCTTGAAATGGGCAAAAATGACACAAATTTTGCTGAGAAAATTAAAAATAACCGACTTCCTGTTGGGTGTCAAATTTTGCTCCAAGAGGCTTTTTTGTAGGTATTGGTGTGTTACATCTGTGTACCGATTTTCGTGCATGTACGTGAATCACAGCTGAATGCGCACACCGCGGAACGTGTAAAGGTGGCGCTGTCGAGCCATTTTGCCACACCCGTCTCTGAAACCCATATCAGATGTACATTTTCGCCAGGTTTGATGTGTGTGCAAAGTTTCATGAGTTTTCGGGTATGTTTAGGCCCTCAAAAAAGCGATTCATTTTGAGAATAATAATAATAATAATAAACGGAGCAATTCCAATAGGGTCCTCACACCATCGGTGCTCGGGCCCTAATAATAATTAAAGCTGCAAGCAGCGATGAACGGGCCCTCGCACACGGGCTCGCCGCTGACCGGTGGCTTTAGGAACACAGCAAATGGTGGGTAGTATGCTTTTATTACAGTAAAAATAGGAGAAATATGTCAAAGTCACTTAAATGTGCCAAATTTCCTGCTGCCAGCTGGTGGCGCTATGCCAATAACTGATTATTGGCATGTAGATGTGTTCAGGCCACCACTTTCATCAAACATATGAAGTTTGGTGCAGATTGACCTTGGTATGTTTGAGTTAGTGAAAGATATGATATATCTTGCTGCCAACAGGTGGCGCTATGATAATATCTGAATATTGGCCTTTAGGTGTCTTCAGGCTAAGACTCTTACCAAACCTGTGAAGTTTGAGGCAGATCGGACATTTTATGGCTGAGTTATAACAACTACTATGTCCATGGCGAAACATCAAATTTTGTCACGCCGCCACAGACACACCCTTTAACGAAAACTCAAGATCTTCGCAATTTAACATCTCTAAGGCCTCTAGATCAGACTGACCAAATATAATGTTGATATCATTAAATCTCTAGGAGGAGTTTGGTACAAGTCATTTCCTGATGCCAACAGGTGGCGCTGTGATTATAATAGAATATTGGCCTTCAGATGTGTTCAGGCCAGGACTCTTATCGAACATGTGAAGTTTGAGGCAAATCAGACATTTTATGGCTGAGTTATAACAAGTTTTATATCCATGGCGAGACCTCGAAATTTGTCAGTCCACCACGGACACGCCCTTCAACGAAAACTCAAGATCTTCGCAATTTAACATCACTAAAGCCTTTTTATTAGACTGACCGATTTTGGTGTTGATCTGATCAAATCTCTTGGAGGAGTTTGTTGGAGAGTACAGCATGACACTTCCTGTTGCCAGCAGGTGGCGCTATGAGTAAAACTGAATATGGGCATGTAGATATCATCAGGTCAGGAGTGTTATCACACATGTGAAGTTTGGGACAGATCGGACATTGTATGCCTGAGTTATAGCAACTTCCTTTTACATGGCGAAACATCGAAATTTGCGAGGCCGCCATGGACACGCCCTCCGATGAAAACTCTAGATCTTCACAATTTAACGTCACAAAGGGCTTTAGACTAGACTCTGTAAATTTGGCGTTGATCCGAATAAATGTGTAGGCGGAGTTCGTTCAAGTACGACGCCTGAAAATGGCAAAAATGACACAAATTTTGTTGAGAATATTAATATTAACCGACTTCCTGTTGGGTTCCGGATTTTGCTCCAAGAGGCTTTTTTGTAGGTATTGTTGTGTTACATGTGTGTACCGATTTTCGTGCATGTACGTAAATCACAGCTGAAAGCGCACACCGCTGAACTTCTAAAGGTGGCGCTGTCGAGCCATTTTGCCACACCCACTTCTGAAACCCATATCAGACGTAAATTTTCGCCAGGTTTGATGTGTGTGCAAAGTTTCATGAGTTTTCGGGTATGTCTAAGCCCTCAAAAATGCGATTCATTTTGGAGAATAATAATAATAATAATAATTAAAGCTGCAAGCAGCGATGAACGGGCCCTCGCACACGGGCTCACCGCCGACCGGTGGCTTTAGGAACACAGCAAATGGTGGGTAGTATGCTTTTAATACAGTAAAATAGGAGAAATATGTCAAAGTCACTTAAATGTGCCAAATTTCCTGCTGCCAGCTGGTGGCGCTATGCCTATAACTGATTATTGACATGTAGATGTGTTCAGGCCACCACTTTCATCAAACATATGAAGTTTGGTGCAGATTGACCTTGGTATGTTTGAGTTAGTGAAAGATATGATATATCCTGCTGCCAACAGGTGGCACTATGATAATATCTGAATATTGGTCTTTAGGTGTCTTCAGGCCAGGACTCTCACCAAACCTGTGAAGTTTGAGGCAGATCGGACATTTTATGGCTGAGTTATAACAACTGCTATGTCCATGGCGAAACATCAAACTTTGTCATGCAGCCACAGACACGCCCTTTAACGAAAACTCAAGATCTTCGCAATTTAACATCTCTAAGACCTCTAGAGCAGACTGACCAAATATAATGTTGATATCATTAAATCTCTAGGAGGAGTTTGATACAAGTCATTTCCTGTTGCCAACAGGTGGCGCTGTGATTATAATAGAATATTGGCCATCAGATGTATTCAGGCCAGGACTCTTATCGAATATGTGAAGTTTGAGGCAAATCGGACATTTTATGGCTGAGTTATAACAAGTTTTATATCCATGGCGAGACCTCGAAATTTGTCAGGCCGCCACGGACACGCCCTTCAACAAAAACTCAAGATCTTCGCAATTTAACATCGCTAAAGCCTTTTTATTAGACTGACCGATTTTGGTGTTGATCTGATTAAATCTCTTGGAGGAGTTTGTTGCAGAGTACAGCATGACACTTCCTGTTGCCAGCAGGTGGCGCTATGAGTAAAACTGAATATGGGCATGTAGATGTCATCAGGTCAGGAGTGTTATCACACATGAGAAGTTTGGGACAGATCGGACATTGTATGCCTGAGTTATAGCAACTTCCTTTTTCATGGCGAAACATCGAAATTTGCGAGGCCGCCATGGACACGCCCTCCGATGAAAACTCTAGATCTTCACAATTTAACGTCACAAAGGGCTTTAGACTAGACTCTGCAAATTTGGCGTTGATCCGAATAAATCTCTAGGAGGAGTTCGTTCAAGTATGACGCCTGAAAATGGCAAAAATGACACAAATTTTGTTGAGAATATTAATATTAACCGACTTCCTGTTGGGTTCCGGATTTTGCTCCAAGAGGCTTTTTTGTAGGTATTGGTGTGTTACATGTGTGTACCGATTTCCGTGCATGTACGTGAATCACAGCTGAAAGCGCACACCGCTGAACGTCTAAAGGTGGCGCTGTCGAGCCATTTTGCCACACCCACTTCTGAAACCCATATCAGACGTAAATTTTCGCCAGGTTTGATGTGTGTGCAAAGTTTCATGAGTTTTCGGGTATGTCTAAGCCCTCAAAAATGCGATTCATTTTGGAGAAGAATAATAATAATAATAATTAAAGCTGCAAGCAGCGATGGTAGGGCCCTCGCACTCGGGCTCACCGCCGATCGGTGGCGAATGGTGGGCACTATGCTATTAACACAGAAAATGTAGGAGGAATATGTCAAAGTCATTGATATGTGCCAATCTTCCTTCTGCCAGCTGGTGGCGCTATGCCTATAACTGAATATTGGCATGCAGATGTGTTCAGGCCAGTGCTTTTATCAAACATATGAAGTTTGGTGAAGCTTGAACATGGCATGCTTGAGTGTAAGTCATGACATATCCTGCTGCCAACAGGTGGCGCTATTACAACATATTGGCTTTTAGATGTCTTCAGGCCAGGACTATTGGCAAACATGTCAAGTTTGGTGCAAATTGTACATTGCATGTTTACGTTAGTGTAAAACAAGTAATTTGCTGTTGCCAGCTGGTGGCGCTATGACTATAACTAAATATTGGCATGTAAATGTATTCAGGCCAAGACTCTTATCAAACATATTAAGTTTGGGGCTGATTGGACATTGCATGCCTGAGTTACAGTAACTTCCTGTTTCATTGCATTAAGAGTATGCTTTAGCACTTAGCTAAATGTTGCTAACATGTTTCTAGCATGTTGCTACCCTATTTAACACTTGTTGATATTTTTAAAATGTTGCTGGGCATCCACAACAGTATTAAACATGTGACTTCCTGTTGCCAGCAGGTGGCACTATGACTATAACTGAATATGGGCATGGGCTTGTGTTCAGACCAGGACACTTATCAAACATATTAAGCTTGGGTCAGATTGGACATTGTATGCATGAGTTACACTTATTTTTCTTTGTATTAGTATCATGCTTTAGCTCTCAGCTAAGTGTTGCTAGCATGTTTTAACATGATTCTAGCATGATGCTAGCCTATTTAAAACTTGCTGACGCTTTTTATTATGTTGCTAGGAGTCCGTAACACCATTAAACGTCACTTCCTGTTGTCAGCAGGTGGCGCTGTGACTATAACTGAATATGGGCATGTATATATCTTCAGGCCAGGACTCTTATCAAACGTGAAGTTTGGGGCTGATTGGACATTGCATGTCTGAGTTACAGTAACTTCCTGTTTTATGTCTTTAACAACATGCTTTAGCACTAAGTAAGTGTTGCTAGCATGTTTGAGTACGTTTTAAACTAGTTTAGCACTCAATGGCTTTTTTAGTGTGTTGCTAATAGTGTGTCACAGTGTTAAACATGTCACTTCCTGTTGACATTAGGTGGCGCTATAACTATAACTGAATATTGGCATGTAGATATCTTCAGGCCAGGACTGTTATCAAACATGTGAAGTTTGGGGCTGATTGGACATTGCATGCCTGAGTTACAGTAACTTCCTGTTTCATTGCATTAAGAGTATGCTTTAGCACTTAGCTAAATGTTGCTAACATGTTATAGCATGTTTCTAGCATGTTGCTACCCTGTTTAACAGTTGTTGATTTTTTTTAAAATGTTGCTAGGCATCCACAACAGTATTAAACATGTGGCTTCCTGTTACCAGCTGGTGGCGCTATGACTATAACTGAATACGGGCATGGGCGTGTGTTTAGGCCAGGATTCTTATCAAACATGTTAAGTTTGGGGCTGATTGGACATTGTATGCCTGAGTTAGAGTAACTTCCTGTTTCATTGTATTATTAGCATGCTTTAGCATATTAGCTAAGTGTTGCTAGCATGCTTTATTATTTTTGTAGCATGTTGAATATTAAGTTTGGGTCAGATTCAACATTATATACATGAGTTACAGCAATTTCCTTTTGTATTTGTATTAATAGCATGCTTTAGCTCTTAGCTAAGTGTTGCTAGCATGTTTTAGCATGTTTGTAGCATGTTGCTAGCCTATTTAAGACTTGTTAACGCTTTTCAATATGTTTCTAGGAGTCCGTAACAGTGTTAAACATGTCATTTCCTGTTGTCAGCAGGTGGCGCTATTACTATAACTGAATATGGGCACTGACGTGTGTTCAGGACCGGACTGTCATCAAACATGTGAAGTTTGAGGCAGATCGGACATCGTATGCCTGAGTTATAGCAACTTCCTTTTTCATGGCGAAACATCAAAGTTTGTCCGGCCGCCACGGACACGCCCTTCGACGAAAACTCTAAAGCTTCGCAATTTAACATCGCAAAGGCCTTATGATGACACTCAGCAAATTTGAAGATGATCGGGTAAAAACTGTAGGAGGAGTTCGTTAAAGTATGAGGCCTGAAAATGGCAAAAACTGCACAAAAATCGTACAGGAAATTCAATATAACGGACTTCCTGTTGGGTTTCGGATGTTGCACCATGAGACTTTTTTGTAGGTATTGGTGTGATACATATGTGTACCGAGTTTCGTACATGTACGTGAAACGTAGCTCAAGGGGCACTCCGTTGAAATTTTATAGGTGGCGCTATCGAGCCATTTTGCCACACCCACTTTTGAAAACCATATCAGATGTAAATTTTCGCCAGGTCTGATGCGTGTGCAAAGTTTCGTGAGTTTTCGGGCATGTTTAGGCCCTCAAAAAGACTTTTCATTTTGGAGAAGAAGAAGAAGAATAATAATAAACGGAGCAATTCCAATAGGGTCCTCGCACTGTAGTGCTCGGGCCCTAATTAAAGCTGCAAGCAGCGATGAACGGGCCCTCGCACACGGGCTCACCGCCGACCGGTGGCTTTAGGAACACAGCAAATGGTGGGTAGTATGCTTTTAATACAGTAAAAATAGGAGAAATATGTCAAAGTCACTTAAATGTGCCAAATTTCCTGCTGCCAGCTGGTGACGCTATGCCTATAACTGATTATTGGCATGTAGATGTGTTCAGGCCACCACTTTCATCAAACATATGAAGTTTGGTGCAGATTGACCTTGGTATGTTTGAGTTAGTGAAAGATATGATATATCCTGCTGCCAACAGGTGGCGCTATGATAATATCTGAATATTGGCCTTTAGGTGTCTTCAGGCCAGGACTCTTACCAAACCTGTGAAGTTTGAGGCAGATCGGACATTTTATGGCTGAGTTATAACAACTTCTATGTCCATGGCGAAACATCAAACTTTGTCACGCCGCCACGGACACGCCCTTTAACGAAAACTCAAGATCTTCGCAATTTAACATCTCTAAGGCCTCTAGATCAGACTGACCAAATATAATGTTGATATCATTAAATCTCTAAGAGGAGTTTGATACAAGTCATTTCCTTTTGCCAACAGGTGGCGCTGTGATTATAATAGAATATTGGCCTTCAGATGTGTTCAGGCCAGGACTCTTATCGAATATGTGAAGTTTGAGGCAAATCGGACATTTTATGGCTGAGTTATAACAAGTTTTATATCCATGGCGAGACCTCGAAATTTGTCAGGCCGCCACGGACACGCCCTTTACCGAAAACTCAAGATCTTCACAATTTAACATCACTAAGGCCTTTATATTAGACTGACCGATTTTGGTGTTGATCTGTATAAATCTCTAGGAGGAGTTTGTTGTAGAGTACAGCATGACACTTCCTGTTGCCAGCAGGTGGCGCTATGACTATAACGGAATATGGATATGTAGATGTCATCAGGTCAGGAGTGTTATCACACATGTGAAGTTTGGGACAGATCGGACATTTTATGCCTAAGTTATAGCAACTTCCTTTTTCATGGCGAAACATCGAAATTTGCGAGGCCGTCACGGACACGCCCTTCGATGAAAACTCTAGATCTTCACAATTTAACGTCACAAAGGGCTTTAGATTAGACTCACCAAATTTGCTGTTGATCGGAGTAAATCTCTAGGAGGAGTTCGTTCAAGTACCACGCCTGAAAATGGCAAAAATGACACAAATTTTGCTAAGAAAATTAATAATAACCGACTTCCTGTTGGGTTTCGGATTTTGTCCCAGGAGGCTTTTTTGTAGGTATTGGTGAGCTACATGTGTGTACCGATTTTCATGCATGTACGAGAATCATAGCTGAAAGCGCACACCGCGGAACGTGTAAAGGTGGCGCTATCGAGCTGTTTTGCCACACCCATCTCTGAAACCCATATCAGACATCCATTTTCGCCAGGTTTGATGTGTGTGCAAAGTTTCATGAGTTTTCGGGTATGTTTAGGCCCTCAAAAATGCGATTCATTCCGGAGAAGAAGAAGAATAATAATAATTAAAGCTGCAAGCAGCGATGGTAGGGCCCTCGCACTCGGGCTCACCGCCGATCGGTGGCGAATGGTTGGCACTATGCTATTAACTCAGAAAATGTAGGAGGAATATGTCAAAGTCATTGATATGTGCCAATCTTCCTTCTGCCAGCTGGTGGCGCCATGCCTATAACTGAATATTGGCATGCAGATGTGTTCAGGCCAGTGCTTTTATCAAACATATGAAGTTTGGTGAAGCTTGAACATTAGGGGTGGGAGAAAAAATCGATGCATCGATGCATCGCGATTCTTTCTCTAACGATTCTGAATCGATTCTCAAAGATTCAGAATCGATTCTCTGTTCAATCAAATCGCGAATGCGCGCCGGAAACATAAACATCACAACGCTCATCTCTTACATGTATGCTGTCGAATTCTCTTCTTTTGAACAATGGACAAACTACAGCCTGCACCATCAAATTTGAAATCGACTGTGTGGCAACATTTTGGATTTTGTGAAGACGAAGAGAAAGGGGTCGTTGATAAAAGCCATACTGTGTGCAAAATCTGTCGTGCCAAATTTAAGTATTTCGGGAACACGACTAACATGAAGAAGCATATTACACGGTTCCACCCAGAGCTGGAGAAAAGGCCTTCTATCCTGATCGCGCCCACTGCCGGTCCCACTCAAAGGACCCTCGAGCAAGTAGCAAAGCTTCCACCGAATTCTGAAAAGGCCAAGCGAATTACCCGGTCAGTGGCGGGTTTCATTGCCAAGGATTTGCGCCCTTACTCGGTAGTGGATAACCAAGGATTTCGCACAATGTTACAGGTGCTTGAGCCAAGATATAGTGTGCCCTCACGACGTTATTTCAGTGACACCGCAATACCCGCACTCTACAGGGAGACTAAAGCTCAAATTTTAGAATCACTATGCAATACGGACAGGGTTGCAATAACATGTGATGCATGGACATCAATTTCCACAGACTCGTATGTCACCATTACGGCTCACTACATCACGGATGAGTGTAAGCTCGCGGCTTGTGTTCTGCAAACGCGGAGTATGAACGAAAGCCACACAGGCGCGAATGTTGCTGAACTTCTGCAAAGTGTTGCATCCGAATGGAAAATTGCGAACAAAGACTTAGTTTTGGTGACTGACAATGCCTCTAATATGGCTGTTGCAGCACAGCTTGGCAAGTTTCCACATGTGAGATGTTACGCACACACACTTAATTTGGCCTCTCAGCGAGCGCTAAAGTTGCCGGCAGTGTCGAGGCTGTTAGCGAGGGTGAGGCGCATTGTGACTTTTTTCCATCGCAGCACAACTGCAAAGCATCAGTTGGAGGAGAAACAAAAACAGCTTAATCTGCCGTGTCATAAACTGAAATCTGACGTCATCACTAGATGGAACAGCGCATATGAGATGCTTGAACGATTCCTTGAGCAACAACCGGCTGTCTGCGCTGCGTTACTGTCACCTGCGGTGAGAAAAGGAGCGTCTGAAATCTTCACTCTTACAGAGTCAGATATTTCATGTGCCGAAGATGTTGTAAACGCCCTCAAGCCTATGAAAGATGCCACCCTTCTAATGTCAGAGGAGAGCAGCCCCACAGCATGTTTGATTGCTCCATTGCATGCTAAGTTGATCCAGGACATGAAAGAAAACACTGATGAGACACCAGTGATCAGGGAGATAAAGAGGGTCATCAGTGAGGACCTCAGCAGAAGGTACACCACTGTGCAGGAGACCAGTCTTCTTCACAAATGTGCTTCTCTGGACCCGCGCTTTAAGGGACTGCCCTTTCTTTCCGAAGAAAAGAGAGAGGAAGCATACAAAACAGTGATTACTGAAGCTTCATCATTGCAAGAGGTAACTTTTATATATCATCAATATCTGTGATACTTAATGACAAAGTTTTAGCATATAACATTAAAGCAATTGCAACAGTGCAATATTACAGGACTTTTTCATGTCAGTCTTAAATTATGAAATAACGTATTAAATACATTTCTCTAAGTCTTTATTAGTCAATGTGTAAAAAATTTATAATATTTCACTGTGGATTGTATGACCTCAATCATTTAACTTAATAGTTATGTTTGATCTACAATATGTTCATTTTCTTCTCTTGTGATTGATTAAAAGCAGGAAGATAAGGCAAAAGAGCAGGAAAATTCAGAAGACTGCAGAGTGACAGAAGCCAACAACTCAGTGAGCCCACAGCCTGAAGTTGCAGAGAATCTGGATGAGCGTCCTTCTACTTCAACAGGAAGAGCTTCATCTTTGCTTCACTGTCTGCTGGGACAGACCTTCTCTGATGCTTCAGTTACACCACATCATCATCAGTCAGCTCATGCCGTAGCTGAAGAGGAGATGACCAGATATCGGAGTTCCCCACCACTCTCTCTATCTGAGGACCCCCTCAACTGGTGGAATGTAAACAAGGTGTCCTTTCCTTTGCTTTCCAAAATGGCAAAGAGGTATTTATGCATTCCTGCAACCAGTGTCTCTGCAGAGAGAGTCTTTTCCACTGCAGGAGATATTGTTACAGCCCAGCGAAGCACACTTACTCCTGAACATGTGGACCAACTACTCTTCCTTCACAAAAACTTGAACTTGGCAATATAATTACAATAGATAAACTATAGTGAGATGTTGGATATTTAAGTTATTTAATTTGTATCCTGATATTTTTTGCAGTATGGTTGAAAGATAATTCATTGCATCTCTGAAGATAATTCTAAACGTTCAAAACAAAACTAATAACAGACATTTCTTCCTTTGTTAAAAGGTTCTAAACAAACTGAAAAATTGTCATACTTTGTTGATTGAGAACTGTTTGTTCTTAACAATTGTTCTTAGTAATTGTATGGGCTTTCCATGTTTAATTCAGAGCTTGTTCATCCTGAATATAATTTTGTTAAAATAAAAGCAATAAAAGTCTTCATTTCACTTTGTCATTTTTAAGATTGAAATACTGCCAAACAGAGATTCTAACTATAAACAAAAAACATAGAAACTCTATATTTAAATTAAGCATATTTGCAAAAAAACAAAACTAAAAAAAACATGTATATGAAGAATCGTTTTGGAATCGGATCGTGGATCCCAGAATCGGAATCGGATCGGATCGCGAAGTACCTAAAGATTCCCACCCCTATTGAACATGGCATGCTTGAGTGTAAGTCATGACATATCCTGCTGCCAACAGGTGGCGCTATTACAAAATATTGGCTTTTAGATGTCTTCAAGCCAGGCCTATTGGCAAACATGTCAAGTTTGGTGCAAATTGTACATTGCATGCTTAAGTTAGTGTAAAACAAGTAATTTGCTGTTGCCAGCTGGTGGCGCTATGACTATAACAAAATATTGGCATGTAAATGTATTCAGGCCAAGACTCTTATCAAACATATTAAGTGTGATGCTGATTGGACATTGCATGCCTGAGTTACAGTAACTTCCTGTTTCAT
This sequence comes from Garra rufa, assembly GCF_049309525.1. NCBI lineage: Eukaryota > Metazoa > Chordata > Actinopteri > Cypriniformes > Cyprinidae > Garra > Garra rufa. Next base: position 27,247,722 of record NC_133380.1, read on the forward strand.
TGCATTAAGAGTATGCTTTAGCACTTAGCTAAATGTTGCTAACATGTTTCTAGCATGTTGCTACCCTATTTAACACTTGTTGATATTTTTAAAATGTTGCTTGGCATCCACAACAGTATTAAACATGTGACTTCCTGTTGCCAGCAGGTGGCACTATCACTATAACTGAATATGGGCATGGGCTTGTGTTCAGACCAGGACTCTTATCAAACATATTAAGCTTGGGTCAGATTGGACATTGTATGCATGAGTTACACTTATTTTTCTTTGTATTAATATAATGCTTTAGCTCTCAGCTAAGTGTTGCTAGCATGTTTTAACATGATTCTAACATGATGCTAGCCTATTTAAAACTTGCTGACGCTTTTTATTATGTTGCTAGGAGTCCGTAACACCATTAAACGTCACTTCCTGTTGTCAGCAGGTGGCGCTGTGACTATAACTGAATATGGGCATGTATATATCTTCAGGCCAGGAGTCTTATCAAACGTGAAGTTTGGGGCTGATTGGACATTGCATGTCTGAGTTGCAGTAACTTCCTGTTTTATGTCTTTAACAACATGCTTTAGCACTAAGTAAGTGTTGCTAGCATGTTTGAGTACGTTTTAAACTAGTTTAGCACTCAATGGCTTTTTTAGTGTGTTGCTAATAGTGTGTCACAGTGTTAAACATGTCACTTCCTGTTGACAGTAGGTGGCGCTATAACTATAACTGAATATTGGCATGTAGATATCTTCAGGCCAGGACTGTTATCAAACATGTGAAGTTTGGGGCTGATTGGACATTGCATGCCTGAGTTACAGTAACTTCCTGTTTCATTGCATTAAGACTATGCTTTAGCACTTAGCTAAATGTTGCTAACATGTTATAGCATGTTTCTAGCATGTTGCTACCCTGTTTAACAGTTGTTGAATTTTTTTTAAATGTTGCTAGGCATCCACAACAGTATTAAACATGTGGCTTCCTGTTACCAGCTGGTGGCGCTATGACTATAACTGAATACGGGCATGGGCGTGTGTTTAGGCCAGGATTCTTATCAAACATGTTAAGTTTGGGGCTGATTGGACATTGTATGCCTGAGTTAGAGTAACTTCCTGTTTCATTGTATTATTAGCATGCTTTAACATATTAGCTAAGTGTTGCTAGCATGCTTTATTATTTTTGCAGTATGTTGAATATTAAGTTTGGGTCAGATTCAACATTATATACATGAGTTACAGCAATTTCCTTTTGTATTTGTATTAATAGCATGCTTTAGCTCTTAGCTAAGTGTTGCTAGCATGTTTTAGCATGTTTGTAGCATGTTGCTAGCCTATTTAAGACTTGTTAACGCTTTTCAATATGTTTCTAGGAGTCCGTAACAGTGTTAAACATGTCATTTCCTGTTGTCAGCAGGTGGCGCTATGACTATAACTGAATATGGGCACTGACGTGTGTTCAGGACCGGACTGTCTCAAACATGTGAAGTTTGAGGCAGATCGGACATCGTATGCCTGAGTTATAGCAACTTCCTTTTTCATGGCGAAACATCAAAGTTTGTCCGGCCGCCACGGACACGCCCTTCGACGAAAACTCTAAAGCTTCGCAATTTAACATCGCAAAGGCCTTATGATGACACTCAGCAAATTTGAAGATGATCGGATAAAAACTGTAGGAGGAGTTCGTTAAAGTATGAGGCCTGAAAATGGCAAAAACTGCACAAAAATCGTACAGGAAATTCAATATAACGGACTTCCTGTTGGGTTTCGGATGTTGCACCAGGAGACTTTTTTGTAGGTATTGGTGTGTTACATATGTGTACCGAGTTTCGTACATGTACGTGAAACGTAGCTCGAGGGGCACTCCGTTGAAATTTTATAGGTGGCGCTATCGAGCCATTTTGCCACACCCACTTTTGAAAACCATATCAGATGTAAATTTTCGCCAGGTCTGATGCGTGTGCAAAGTTTCGTGAGTTTTCGGGCATGTTTAGGCCCTCAAAAAGACTTTTCATTTTGGAGAAGAAGAAGAAGAAGAAGAATAATAATTAAAGCTGCAAGCAGCGATGGGAGGGCCCTCGCACCGGGCTCACCGCCGACCTGTGGCGAATGGTGGGCACTATGCTTTTAACATAGTAAATTTAGGAGGAATATGTGGAAGTAATTTAGATGTGCCAGATTTCTTGCTGCCACCTGGTGGCGCTATGTGTATAACTGAATATTGGCATGCAGATGTGTTCAGGCAAGCGATTTTATCAAACATATGAAGGTTGGTGCAGATTGAACATGGCATGCTTGAGTGTAATACTTGACATATCCTGCTGCCAACAGGTGGCGCTATTACGAAATATTGGCTTTTAGATGTCTTCAGGCCAGGACTATTGGCAAACATGTCAAGTTTGGTGCAAATTGTACATTGCATGTTCAAGTTAGTGTAAAACAAGTAATTTGCTGTTGCCAGATGGTGGCGTTATGACTATAACTGAATATTGGCATGTAAATGTATTCAGGCCAGGACTGTTATCAAACATGTGAAGTTTGGGGCTGATTGGACCTGGCATGCCTGAGTTACAGTAACTTCCTGTTTCATTGCATTATGAGTATGCTTTAGCACTTAGCTAAATGTTGCTAACATGTTTCTAGCATGTTGCTACCCTATTTAACACTTGTTGATATTTTTTAAATGTTGCTGGGTATCCACAACAGTATTAAACATGTGACTTCCTGTTGCCAGCAGGTGGCACAATGACTATAACTGAATATGGGCATCGGCTTGTGTTCAGACCAGGACTCTTATCAAACATATTAAGCTTGGGTCATATTGGACATTGTATGCATGAGTTACACTTATTTTTCTTTGTATTAATATCATGCTTTAGCTCTTAGCCTAGTGTTGCTAGCATGTTTTAACATGATTCTAGCATGATGCTAGCCTATTTAAAAGTTGCTAACGCTTTTTAATATGTTGCTAGGAGTCCGTAACACCATTAAACGCCACTTCCTGTTGTCAGCAGGTGGCGCTATGACTATAACTGAATATTGGCATGTAGATATCTTCAGGTCAGGACTGTTATCAAACATGTGAAGTTTGGGGCTGATTGGACATTGCATGCCTGAGTTACAGTAACTTCCTGTTTCATTGCATTAAGAGTATGCTTTAGCACTTAGCTAAATGTTGCTAACGTGTTTCTCGCATGTTGCTACCCTATTTAACACTTGTTGATATTTTTAAAATGTTGCTGGGCTTCCACAACAGTATTAAACATGTGACTTCCTGTTGCCAGCAGGTGGCACAATGACTATAACTGAATATGGGCATGGGCTTGTGTTCAGACCAGGACTCTTATCAAACATATTAAGCTTTGGTCAGATTGGACATTGTATGCATGAGTTGCACTTATTTTTCTTTGTATTATTATCATGCTTTAGCTCTTAGCTAAGTGTTGCTAGCATGTTTTAACATGATTCTAGCATGATGCTAGCCTATTTAAAACTTGCTAACACTTTTTAATATGTTGCTAGGAGTCTGTAACACCATTAAACATCACTTCCTGTTGTCAGCAGGTGGCGCTGTGACTATAACTGAATATGGGCATGTAGATATCTTCAGGTCAGGACTGTTATCAAACATGTGAAGTTTGGGGCTGATTGGACATTGCATGCCTGAGTTACAGTAACTTCCTGTTTCATTGCATTAAGAGCATGCTTTAACACTTAGCTAAATGTTGCTAACATGTTATAGCATGTTTCTAGCATGTTGCTACCCTTTTTAACAGTTGTTGATATTTTTAAAATGTTGCTAGGCATCCACAACAGTATTAAACATGTGGCTTCCTGTTACCAGCTGGTGGCGCTATGACTATAACTGAATACGGGCATGGGCGTGTGTTCAGGCCAGGACTCTTATCAAACATGTTAATTTTGGGGCTGATTGGACATTGTATGCCTGAATTAGAGTAACTTCCTGTTTCATTGTATTATTAGCATGCTTTAGCAGATTAGCTAAGTGTTGCTAGCATGCTTTACTATGTTTGTAGCATGTTGAATATTAAGTTTGGGTCAGATTCGACATTATATACATGAGTTACAGCAATTTCCTTTTGTATTTGTATTAATAGCATGCTTTAGCTCTTAGCTAAGCGTTGCTAGCATGTTTTAACATGTTTGTAGCATGTTGCTAGCCTATTTAAGACTTGTTAACGCTTTACAATATGTTGCTAGAAGTCCGTAACAGTGTTATACATATCACTTCCTGTCATCAGCAGGTGGCGCTATGACTATAACTGAATATGGGCACTTGCATGTGTTCAGGACCGGACTGTTATCAAACATGTGAAGTTTGAGGCAGATCGGACATTGTATGCCTGACTTATAACAACTTCCTTTTTCATGGTGAAACATCAAAGTTTGGCCGGCCGCCACGGACACGCCCTTTAACGAAAACTCTAAAGCTTCGCAATTTAACATCGCAAAGGCCTTATGATGACACTCAGCAAATTTGAAGATGATCGGATAAAAACTGTAGGAGGAGTTCGTTAAAGTACGAGGCCTGAAAATGGCAAAAACTGCACAAAAATCTTACAGGAAATTCAATATAACGGACTTCCTGTTGGGTTTCGGATGCTGCACCAGGAGACTTTTTTGTAGGTATTGGTGTGTTACATATGTGTACCGAGTTTCGTACATGTATGTGAAACGCAGCTCGAGGCGCACTCCGTTGAAATTTTATAGGTGGCGCTATCGAGCCATTTTGGCACACCCACTTCTGAAAACCATATCAGATGTAAATTTTCGCCAGGTCTGATGCGTGTGCAAAATTTCGTGAGTTTTCAAGCATGTTTAGGCCCTCAAAAAGACTTTTCATTTTGGAGAAGAAGCGGAAGAATAATAATAAACGGAGCAATTCCAATAGGGTCCTCGCACTGCAGTGCTCGGGCCCTAATAAACGGAGCAATTCCAATAGGGTCCTCGCACTGTAGTGCTCGGGCCCTAATAATAAACGAAGCAGATCCAATAGGGTCCTCACACCATCGGTGCTCGGGCCCTAATAATAATAATAAACGGAGCAGATTCAATAGGGTCCTCACACCATCGGTGCTCGGGCCCTAATAATAATAATAATAATAATAATAATAAACGGAGCAGATTCAATAGGGTCCTCACACCATCGGTGCTCGGGCCCTAATAATAATAATAAACGGAGCAGATCCAATAGGGTCCTCACACCATCGGTGCTAGGGCCCTAATAAGAAACGGAGCAGATCCAATAGGGTCCTCACACCATCGGTGCTAGGGCCCTAATAATAAACGGAGCAGATTCAATAGGGTCCTCACACCATCGGTGCTCGGGCCCTAATAATTAAAGCTGCGAGCAGCGATGAACGGGCCCTCGCACCCGGGCTCACCGCCGACCGGTGGCTTCAGGAAATCAGCAAACGGTGGGCAGTATGCTTTTAATACAGTAAATATAGAAAAAATATGTCATAAGTCATTTAAATGTGCCAAACTTGCCGCTGCCAGATGGTGGCGCTATGCCTGTAACTAATTATTGGCATGTAGATGTGTTCAGGCCAGCACTATTATCAAACATATGAAGTTTGGTGCAGATTGACCTTGGTATGTTTGAGTTAGTGAAAGGTATGATATATCCTGCTGCCAACAAGTGGCGCTATGATAATATCTGAATATTAGTCTTTAGGTGTCTTCAGGCCAGGACTCTTACCAAACCTGTGAATTTTGTGGCAGATCAGACATTTTATGGCTAAGTTATAACAACTTCTATGTCTATGCAGAAACATCAAACTTTGTCAGGCCACCACGGACACGCCCTTTAATGAAAACTCAAGATCTTCACAATTTAACATCTCTAATGCCTCAAGATCAGACTGACCAAATATAATGTTGATTTAATTAAATGCAATCAATGCAAGGACTTCAGATAATGCCAACTGTGAACCAATATGCAAAATTTTCCCTATACTCTGATAATGATGATAAGAACATGATTTATGATGATAACAAAATGTTATTATTGCTTGCTTTACGTCCACCACTTCTGCTTAAATGTAATTGTTACCTATCTGTACAAGTTTTGTGTGGATATTGCTTTGCTGGTGACTCCTCCTGTTACAAGACATCACTCTTAAGCGCTACATAACTAAGAATCAATAAGGAAGATGGTGCTCAGTTGGCACATGCATTCACAGTAACCCTCTGCTAGTTTGGATTTTAAGTTTACAGAATTGAAAGGGTTAGACTTTAAAATCAACACACAGACACATACACACCAAATATAAAATGTTGCCATTCAGTTTCATTTGTTAGCATTAACTATATTAGTTAACATGACCAATAAATAAATAGCATTTATTAATGTTAATTAATATTAAGCTTAAAAAAGTATTCATATATAGTTTATGTACTGTGAATTAACATGAACATGAACACAGTTCATGTGGGTGTACAGCAATACACAATAAAGTGCT
>NC_133380.1:27254684-27322184 GCF_049309525.1 Garra rufa
CATCATACACTACATAAGGATAATACACTAGCAGACTTTGAAGTCTGATCACAACAAACTCATGCAGAAACGTGCGCCTTTTTGCTATGAGTCGCATAACAAATGAAAACAGTATAGGTTCTCAAATGGGCTAAAAATATCAAACATGTTTGATTATCCTCCGGCTAGATGAAATCAAAGTCTGAAGCTAAAAATTCGGAGTCTGTGACCATCATACACTACGCAATTTTTTTATGGAATCCATCGACTCAAATCTGAAGATTTGCCCTGACTTTCAGCAACTATCCTCAGTTTCTCCAGACTGTAAATCGGTGGAAAATCGGGGCAAAAAAATCACAATTAGTGTTCAGTTGCATGTTGTGCTCCTGAACATTTAAAACATTATGACAATAGGTTTTGAGAGAAAATGAAGAGATGCACATTTTGTGCCCCAAAAGATGTGAAAACATCCATGGTCTGTTGCAAATGGAGAGCAAACATTTGCAAAATTTATTTGAGAGTCATGTGAATAATTAAAAAAAAAATACCATTTGCAAGACACATAATGCTAGTGTCAATGCATGCATGAGTTCAAACAACAACCAGGTGTTCGTTGAAGTGGTTCTCTATATGGCAATGCTAATGTGTTTTTTTTTCTGTCACAATAGTCAGATTTGTTGTTACATGATATTGTCTCAGTTTGACAGTGTCTGTTTGCAGGAACTGAAATATAACAGTTTTGGTTTGTTGTTCCATAAAATGTTATAATATAAATAATCTGAATGTGTTCTTTTTTGTGTCACAATCGTCAGATTTTACAGGGAACTGCATAAGTGTTAATTTGTGCCCCTTTTTAGAAAATAAAACCATTTCAAATAAAGGTCCTGTTTTTGTGATCTCCCCCATTCACTTTCAATGGCCGGACATTTTTGACAAATGTGACTTGGTGCAATTTTGTACAAAATAAAAGCTTTTTAAAGCAAACTTCCTGATTAAACATAAAAGCACAGTAGTGTGAGAAACAGTGGAAATTTTCATATTATTTTGTTTATTTTTGTGAAAATTATTCATAAAAAATGCTTTTTTCACTCAAAAAACATGGTAACTACTCTCAGATAAATGAGGCCTACGATTAATCGGATGCAAATAGAAACACAGAACCAGTCCTAAATGAAAGAAAACAAGTTGACATGAAGAATGAATCCAATATTTGGTGATAATATAGAAAAATGAGAGATTTATAAGCAATTCTTTGGAGTCCGGTCATTTTTGACCGGGAACACCACAAGTGTGACTTTTTGCAATTTTGTACAAAATAAAAGCATTTAAAAGCAAACTTCCTGATTAAACATTAGGGCACATTAGTGTGAGAAACAGTGCAAATTTTTATAATTTTTTGTTTCATATTGTGAAAATTATTCACAAAAAATGATTTTTTTCACTCAAAAAACATGGTACCTACTCTCAGATAAATGAGGCCTACGATTAATCGGATGCAAATAGAAACACAAAACCAGTCCTAAATGAAAGAAAACAAGTTGACAAAAAGAATGAATCCAATATTTGGTGAAAATATAGAAAAATTAGAGATTTATAAGCAATTCTTTGGAGTCCGGTCATTTTTGACCGGGAACACCACAAGTGTGACTTTTTGCAATTTTGTACAAAATAAAAGCATTTAAAAGCAAACTTCCTGATTAAACATTAAGGCACACTAGTGTGAGAAACTGTGCAAATTTTTATAATTTTTGGTTTAATATTGTGAAAATTATTCATAAAAAATGATTTTCACTCAAAAAACACGGTACCTACTCTCAGATAAATGAGGCCTACGATTAATCAGATGCAAATAGAAACACAAAACCAGTCCTAAATGAAAGAAAACAAGTTGACAAAAAGAATGAATCCAATATTTAGCGATAATATAGCATAATAAGAGATTTATAAGCAATTGTTTGGAGTCCGGTCATTTTTGACCGGGAACACCAGGAGTGTGACTAGGTTAAATAAAACCCACAAAAAATAAATAAATTTTTTAAAAATTTTATGAGAAGTACTTATACCCTGTGTGAACAAAGTCAGGAAATTTGAGTCCAAGGCGATAACATTAACTAGTATTTTTGGGAAAATGAAAATCTTTTTCGGGTCAATTTGACCCGAACACAACCAGAGGGTTAAGCTAAATAAAGTATTCATATTGTCACGTCCACACACACAAGGAGAGGGTAGGTATATTTCAAGGTATTTATTAACAGACGTGCACACTTCAAACAGGTGAAAACAGGTGAGTATAGACTTCGGTATCCGAGTCTTCAAACACAGTCCAAACAGGTAAACATAAGTTCATAGGCAATCGTCAACAAGAGCAACAGTCACTTCCCTTAAAGTGGGTAATATGTGTTTCACAGGTTCACCCAGATGCAGTCCTGGAAGAGCACAGGAGAATCGAGAGAAGGAGGAGAAGATCCACGGAGAGGTGTCCATGTAACTTTGATTCCAGCCGGTGAGTGAATGACAGAGGTGAGTATATAAAGGGAGTGGTGATTGCAGTTCCAGGTGTGGGTGATTAGAACTCTGGTGATGGTTCACGGGCGTGGTGCAGTGGGGATTGGCTGGTTTGTGATGGGTCACGGTGATTGGGACTGAGGGAAGGTGCTGAGGGTGTGACATCACCCCCCCCTCCACGGGTGACTCCTGGCACCCAAGAGCGGCGACGGGGACGACCTCGGCCTCGGGGAGCTGGGCGTTCCGGGTGCTGTTGGTGGAACTCCTCGAGGAGAGCAGGATCCAAGATGTCATCACGGGGTATCCACGATCTCTCCTCGGGTCCGAACCCCTCCCAGTCCACGAGGTACTGGAGTCGGCCGTTCCGCCGCCGGGAGTCTAGGATCTCTTGGACCTGGTAGATGTTGTCACCGAGGATTTCAGGTTGGTCTGGAGGAGGAGGTGGTTCCGATTCTGCAGAGGAAGGGAACAGAGGTTCAGTGTGACGTTTAAGCAGAGAGACGTGAAACGTGGGAGAGATCCGATAGCGTGGAGGTAAGTTCAGACGGTAGGTGACGGGATTTATCTGTGAGTGGATGGTGAATGGCCCTATGTAGCGGGGACTCAGCTTCTTGCTGGGCAGACGGAGGCGGATGTCCCGGGTAGAGAGCCATACCTGGTCTCCAGGAAGGTACAAAGGATTGGGTAACCTGTGGCGATTGGCGTACTCCGTGTGCCTCCGTACTGCCCGTTGTAGATGGACATGAGCTGAGTCCCACACCCTCTCGCTCTCCCGGAACCAGTGATCTACCGCAGGCACTTCGGAGGGTTCCCCGGTCCATGGGAATAGTGCAGGTTGGTAGCCTAGGACACATTGAAACGGGGTTAAACCAGTAGATGTCTGACGAAGGGAATTTTGTGCATACTCAGCCCACGGTAGATACTGGCTCCAGGTGTCCTGATGTTGGGAGCAGTACGTCCGAAGGTACCGGGAGATCTCCTGTATCTTCCGCTCGGTCTGCCCGTTCGTTTGAGGGTGGTATCCAGATGATAAGCTGACTGTGGTGCCCAGCAGTTGGAAGAACGCCCGCCAGACCCTGGAAATGAACTGAGGCCCTCTGTCGGATACGATGTCCTCAGGAAGCCCGAAGTTCCGTAACACATTATGGAACAGTGCTTCGGCTGTTTCTAGAGCAGTGGGAAGGCCTTTGAGAGGAATTAGTTTACAGGCTTTTGAGAAACGATCAACAACCACAAGAATTGTTGTGTACCCTTGAGAGGGAGGTAGATCCGTGGCAAAATCTACTCCCAGGTGGGTCCAGGGTCGGCGGGGAATGGGCAATGGTTGGAGTTTCCCTTCAGGTAAGCGACGAGGTGTGGTGTTGATGGCGCAGACCGAGCACCCCCGGACGTACCGATCCACGTCCCTGGTCATGTTGGGCCACCAATATTTCTGTTGAAGGAGCGAGAGGGATCGCCTACTGCCAGGGTGTCCTGAGCCAGGGGACGTGTGCATACTATCCAGTAACGGAAGCCGATGATTGTTAGGGACATAGGTACGGCCTGGAGGAAGTTCAGGTTCCTCGAAGGTGGCGGTCTGGATGTCTTCATCGAGTTGCCATTGGATAGGCGCTAGGAAGACAGATGGAGGTAGAACAGGGTCAGGTGTGTCAACAGTAGGATCAGGTGAATACATACGGGACAATGCGTCTGCCTTGGTGTTCTTGTGACCGGGTTGATAAGTGATTTGGAAGTTGAAGCGTGCAAAGAATAGTGACCAGCGAGCTTGTCGTGCATTTAACCTTTTTGCTTGTTGGAGGTACTGGAGGTTTTTGTGATCGGTCACCACAGTGAAAGGAAATTGGGCTCCCTCTAACCAGTGCCGCCACTCTTCGAGGGCCAACTTAATAGCCAGCAGCTCGCGATCACCTATTCCATAGTTCCGTTCAGCTGGGGTGAGTTTTTTGGAGTAGTACGCACACGGATGGAGGGATTGGGGTTCACCAGACCATTGCGACAGGACAGCTCCGACGCCTACGTCGGCCGCATCCACTTCCACTACAAAAGGCCTCGATGGGTCAGGATGCTGGAGTATAGGAGCTGATGTAAACATGAGCTTAAGGTGGTCGAAGGCTTGTTGAGCTTCAGGGGTCCATTGAAGCACCTTTCGTCCTCCCTTCAAGAGGGAGGTCAGCGGCGCTGAGAGGAGACTATAGTTCTTTATAAAGCGACGGTAAAAGTTGGCGAATCCCAAGAAGCGTTGGAGTTCCTTCACCGTCTTGGGTTCCGCCCATGTGGTCACTGCATCCACCTTACCAGGCTCCATACGAATTCCCTCCGCAGAGATCACGTATCCGAGGAAGGAGACGGTGGGCTGATGGAATTCGCATTTTTCCGCCTTCAGGTAGAGCTGATATTCACGGAGACGCTGAAGGACTTGGCGAACATGGTCTTGGTGTTCTTCTAGGTTGCGTGAATAGATCAGAATATCATCAATGTAGATGATGGTAAAACGATGGAGAAAGTCACGGAAGATTTCATTCATGAAGTTTTGAAATATGGACGGACTGTTGGCCAGGCCATAGGGCATCACCTGATATTCATAGTGTCCAGTCGGGGTAATGAAGGCGGTCTTCCACTCGTCCCCTTCTCGGATACGGATCAGGTTGTAGGCACTGCAGAGGTCGAGCTTGGTAAATATGCGGGCCTCTCGTAACTCCTCTAAAGCAGCTGGAACTAGTGGAAGTGGGTAGGCAAACTTTACCGTAGCTTCATTCAACACCCGATAGTCTATGCAGGGCCGGAGTCCTCCATCCTTCTTTGGGACAAAGAAGAAACTGGACGCTGCTGGAGACGTGGAAGGTCTGATGAACCCCTGTTGAAGAGCCTCCTGGATGTAGTCCTCCATGGCCTCCTGCTCAGGACGTGAGAGAGGGTAGACCTTACCATGGGGTAGTTTAGCATCTGGCAGTAGGTCGATACTACAATCCCAGGGCCGGTGAGGAGGTAGTTGGGTGGCTCGTTCTTTGCTGAAGACGTCAGAAAAGGATTGATAGACGGTGGGAATGGTGACTGAGGAATGAGTGTTGGGGCTCTCTATGGTGGTTGCATTGAGAGAAACAGCGAGACGAGGTTGTTTCGGAGCTGACGATGGAGAACTGTAGCCGTGGCTCTGGCATCCTGCACTCCAGCCTAGGATTTCTCCTGTGCTCCAGTCGATGTGTGGCTGGTGCTCTGCAAGCCACGGTCTGCCCAGGATGACGTCAACATTGGCTCGGGGAAGTACGAGAAGGGTTAGGTTCTCACGATGGTCATATTGAGAAACTAGTGTTACTTCTTTGGTCCGTCGAGAGATTTTACCGTCGCCCAATGGTGAGTTTTGAATAGTGATGATACGATATTTGATTTCATTTAGAACGGTGGGAATTCGATGCTTGGTGATGAAATGTGAGGAGATAAAATTGCCAGCAGCTCCAGAATCCACAAAGACATGTATGGGGAAAGTACGAGAGTCCACAATTAGGTTTGCAGAAATACGGGGTAAGTGAGATATGGCAGGAGAAATGGCTACTGTACTCACCATTGGACGAGGTGGTCGAACTGGGCAGACGTTGATGAGATGTGAGGCTTCTCCACAATACAAGCACAGATGGTTGTTAATACGATGTCTCCGCTCTGCAGGGTCAAGATGATAGGAATCGGTGATCATAGGTTCCTCACTGTCTCGTTGGGGTGACGGTGCTCTACATGGAGGAGAACTAGCCACAGACAACGTAGGGGGACAGGCAGAGAGATGCTGCGAGACACCAGTAGCTTTCTTAATAAAAGTCTCTAGCGGTACGTTATCATCATAGATGACCATGTGTTTGCGAATTTGTGGCTTGAGTCCTTTACGATAAGCTGCCAGGAGAGCAATCTGATTCCAACCACTATGGGCTGCTAGAGAGCGAAAGCGTAAGGTGTACTCGTGTATGGTGGCTGTACCTTGACGCAGAGTGATGAGTTCATCGTGCCCTGATAGGGGAGTGAGAGCTGCTCCAAACACTTCCTTGAAGTGAGAGATGAACGCACTGTGTGAGGCTAGCGCTGGACTTCTCGATTCCCAGAGCGCGTTCGCCCACTGAAGTGCCGGTCCGGTGAGAAGAGAAACCATGAATGAGATTTTAGAGATTTCGTTAGGGAAATGATGAGCATTCGCTTCAATATAGAGAGAGCTTTGAAGGAGAAAACCATTACAACCGCCTGGATCGCCGGAATAATTCAGGGGGCGAGAGATGGGCGTGTTGGAGATCGTCGTGGGGTTAGCTCTGGCCGTTGTGGGAACAGATTGCAGAGATTGGCGGAGAGCATTCACCATTTCCGCGAATGGATCGGGAGAAGCAGCGGCTGATGATGCAGACGCCTCCATGAGCGAGCTGTAGTAATTTCTGGGCTGGAATCCTGTCACGTCCACACACACAAGGAGAGGGTAGGTATATTTCAAGGTATTTATTAACAGACGTGCACACTTCAAACAGGTGAAAACAGGTGAGTATAGACTTCGGTATCCGAGTCTTCAAACACAGTCCAAACAGGTAAACATAAGTTCATAGGCAATCGTCAACAAGAGCAACAGTCACTTCCCTTAAAGTGGGTAATATGTGTTTCACAGGTTCACCCAGATGCAGTCCTGGAAGAGCACAGGAGAATCGAGAGAAGGAGGAGAAGATCCACGGAGAGGTGTCCATGTAACTTTGATTCCAGCCGGTGAGTGAATGACAGAGGTGAGTATATAAAGGGAGTGGTGATTGCAGTTCCAGGTGTGGGTGATTAGAACTCTGGTGATGGTTCACGGGCGTGGTGCAGTGGGGATTGGCTGGTTTGTGATGGGTCACGGTGATTGGGACTGAGGGAAGGTGCTGAGGGTGTGACACATATATTGTTTAAAGGTAAATTAGTATCTTTTAACATTAGTTTATGTACTGTGAATTAACGTGAACATGAACACAGTTCATGTGGGTGTACAGCAATACACAATAAAGTGCTCTATAAACGCTTCATTCTTTTAAAATATCTTTAAAAATCAAGTTGAGTATTGTAATGGGGCGATATATATATAACTTAACTTAAAATGGTGCAATTTTCAGATGTTTTGAACAGATAACAGCAAAGTTTGTTTTGTTGTCAAAGATTGTCTTGAAATTGTTAATTTAAATTTTATATTCAATAAATAACACTATGAAAATAAATGTCTCAATGAAGATAATTCGCTCATGCTAAAAAGTTGTATTTTTCTTAATATTTTGCTATGTGACTGAATAGGACAAGTTCATGATACAGTTCAGTAAAAAAAAAAAAAACAACAACTGCAAAATACAAACAATGAAAGACTTAGTGACCTTTTATATTTTCTCAAAATATCAGACTCTCAAAGATCAGACATATTTATGTCGATTACACTACATCAATGTGCATTTCTTCCTCAAAGATGGTCTATTGCAAAACAGCATGTTTCACTCTCTCTCCCTCTCTCCCTTTCACCCCTCCCCCCTTCAGTCACTCTGTAGTGACTCAACACAGACAGTCAGGCAGAGTGAAAGCAGGTTTCTGATTTCTTTTTTTAATTTTCTTTAATTCATATAAGCTTGTATAAAATTGATATTAACAGCACTTGCTCAGAATGATTAGATCTCTGTGTGAAAAAAGTTTTAAAGAGTTTGGATGATGCACTTTAAAGATATAAAAAAATTACGCTTATCTTTTTTACTATATCTTTAAAAAATCACCACGTCAACACCGTTCAAGATATCCCAAATCCGCTCGCAATGTAGCATCTTCAGAATCTTCTCTTCATGTTAAAAAAGTTTAGTGTGAACAGCTTGTTCTTCTTAGGAGGAGTATGAATTTGTTTACAGCCTGATTTTCCAAAAATCCACATTCAAATCAAAATAGCCGGCTTCCTGTTGGTCTTAGCTAATGAGTTTAATTTAGAAAGTTGTCCAGATTGATGAGAACAATATATGTACAGAGTTTGGTGACTGTAGGAAAAACTAACCACCCAACTTTTGTCAAAAGATGGCGCTATAGAGTGCCTGCTCCACACCCATTTATGGCCTTTTGCCAGTGTCTAACTATCATTAATATTGATGTGTGTGTTGAGTTTCATGAAATTCTAAGCATGTTATCTGCCTCGAAAAGACAGGAATCTAATTTTAAAGTTTGACACGTTGCCATGGCAACAGCATTTGATTTATCATCAGCCCCTTTACATATTCTCATCGGCCGTGTTTTTACATTATTTTGATGAAGTTTGAAGAAAATCAAGTAAAATTAAGAGGCTGATTTCAAAGCATTTTGAAAATGACACACTTCCTGCTGCCAGTTGGTGGCGCTGTAACTTTGACACATAATAGTCACGTTTATGTAATCGGCATCATACAACGAACAAACTGGTGAAGTTTCATCAGAATCGGGCAATGTGTGCAACAGTTATTAGACACTTTCTGTTTCTCATTTCTTGCTATAACTTTGTCGCCTTGCCACGGCCAAACCGTTCGAGATATCAAAAATCCCCTCTCAATTTTGCATCCCCAATGTCTTGAGATCATGCTGACCGAGTTTGGTGACAATCCCATGCAAATCCTGGGAGGAGTATATCAAATTCCAGAGCATGCACTTTTTAAACAGCCCTAAATATCTCACTTCCTGTTGGGTGGAGCCTATGACATAGAGTACAAAAGTTGTTTGGCTCAGTGAGATCTATATGTGTACCGAGTTTCATATCAATACGTGCAAGTATGTGTGCGCAGTACATCAAGTTTTCAAACTGTGTTCCAGGGGGCGCTGTAGAGGCCCTGAACCACGCCCGGGTCCCAGCCTCTGTGGCGTCCGCATGACGGCAGATTCCAACATGTGTGCAAATTTTCAAGAGATTTTGAGCATGTTAAGGCCCCCATAAGTGCCCGAACGGTTGAAAAAATAAATAAATAAATAAATAAAAATTAAAGCTGCAAGCAGCGATGAACGGGCCCTCGCACCCAGGCTCACCGGCGACCGGTGGCTTTAGGAAAACAGCAAACGGTGGGCAGTATGCTTTTAATACAGTAAATATAGGAGAAATATGTCATAAGTCATTTAAGGCGAGACACTACAGGTGAATAGGGTAAAATTTTTAACTAGCAGATATCACCATGAAACTTTCCCAGTTGATTACCTACATTAAGATGAGAAAAAAATGTATTACAAAGTTTTTGTAATTTTATGTTTAAATATGCAAATTAGGCATTATCTAAGTAAAAATGCGCTAATTTGCCTATATTTTAAAAAACGAAATCTCAGAATTGGATAAAGCCAGGTTCAAAATTCTTTTTTCATTGTGTTCACATATTAGATGGGAAAAAATTTACAGAGGGATTTATGGATATCCACTTTTGTTATCCTGTAAATTAGAATATACTGTCAATAGCCTTAAAAAATGTATTTTCGCCATGTTTTTTGGAATAAAATGTTATATAAATCAGGCTAGGAATAATATATTTACAAATCCCTCTGTAATAGTCTTCATAATATAACTAGGTACAAGACTGGAAAGTTTGGTGTATATAGGTGCTACTGAAGTGGAGATTTCGGACTTGGAGTATGAGAGAAAAGTCATTTTGAGAAAATGGGCTTTAAAAATTTATATTGTAAAAATTCCACACATTTTTATATGAAAACATTGCTAACAAGCAAAACAACTGGCCAAGTAATTATTTATAACAATGTAAACTGAATAAAACAACATTGCCAAATAAGACCTTCAACTAACCACAGAGAACCACAAATACATGAACAAGCAGCCACTGTTGTGTAGAGTGCACTTTATTTATAGATTGGCTTATATCTAAACCACCCTGGGTTCCCATCGACAGCTCACGTTCAGATGCGCTTCCCGAGGGCATTTCACCATGTAATCCATTACTAATTTTCATTTTCCCCCTTGCAAGTGACAACTGCTGTACTCTTTTCGATGATTGACGCGAAGTTATTTTCATTCATTCACTCAAAAGATACCGCGGAAAGCTAAACCAAACAAGGAAGCGTCAAAGCATACCATGTGACGATTCTGAACGAATCACGTTGTCAGAAATTATCTTCAGCCAATGAGATTGCGCATTTAGAGTTAAATCCCCTCTTTTACTTTCACGATTGGTTGCTGATAAAAAGGAAATAACCATATTTGGATCCGACAGCATTGAACAGAAGAGAGAGAGCTTTCCAGCAGTGTACGTGATGACTGGGTACAGACAGAGATCGCGGAGCAGCATGTTGATTTAGAACGCCAACTTTTGTTGAATTTATGAGAAATCTACAGACGCAAACAGACAAAGTGCAGTAAAATAAAGACCTAAATGTGTATTTCGGACTTTTTTTCACCACAAGTCTAAAAGAAGACATGTTATTGAAGACAAATATCCAAAAATCTCAAAATTGACCAATAAAAAAAACCCGATGTTTTTGCCTGCCGTGTCTCGCCTTAAATGTGCCAAACTTGCCGCTGCCAGCTGGTGGCGCTATGCCTATAACTGATTATTGACATGTAGATGTGTTCAGGCCAGCACTTTTATCAAACATATGAAGTTTGGTGCAGATTGACCTTGGTATGTTTGAGTTAGTGAAAGATATGATATATGCTGCTGCCAACAGGTGGCGCTATGATCATATCTGAAGATTGGCCTTTAGGTGTCTTCAGGCAAGGACTCTTACCAAACCTGTGAAGTTTGAGGCAGATCAGACATTTTAGCGCTGAGTTATAACAACTTCTATGTCCATGACGAAACAACAAACTTTGTCAGGCCGCCACGGACACGCCCTTTAATGAAAACACAAGATCTTTGCAATTTAACATCTCTAAGGCCTCTAGATCAGACTGACCAAATATAATATTGATATCATTAAATCTCTAGGAGGAGTTTGCTATAAACCTAACCCCCTGCAAGGACTTCAGATAATGCCAACAGTGAACCAATATGCTACATTTTCCCTATATTCTGATGATGATGATAAGAACATATAATTCATGATGATAACAAAATGTTATTATTGCTAGCATTACGTCCACCATTTTTGCTTAAATGTCATCGTTACCTACCTGTTCAATTTGTGTGTGGATATTGCTTTGCTGGTGACTCCTGTTATAAGACATCACTCTTAAGCGCTACATAACTAAGAATCAATTTGGAAAACGGTGCCCAGTTGGCACATGCATTCACAGTAACTTTCTGCCAGTTTGGATTTAAAGTTTACAGAATTGAAAGGGTTACACTTTAAAATCAACACACAGACACATACACACACTATATAACATTTTGCCATCCAGTTTCATTTGTTAACATTAACTATATTACTTAACATGAACAATAACTAAATAAAAAGGATTCATTTATTATTAAAAGGTAAATTAGTATCTTTTAACATTAGTTTATGTACTGTGAATTAACACGAACATGATCACAGTTCATGTGGGTGTACAGCAATAGACAATAAAGTGCTCTATAAACGCTTCATTCTTTAAAAATATCTTTAAAAATCAAGTTGAGTATTGTAATGGGGCGATATATATATAACTCATCTTAAAATGGTACAATTTTCAGATGTTTTGAATAGATAACAGCAAAGTTTGTTTTGTTGTCAAAGTTTGTCTTGAAATTGTTAATTTAAATGTTATATTCAATAAATAACACTATGAAAATAAATGTTTATCAATGAAGATAAATCGCTCATGCTAAAAAGTTGTATTTTTCTTAATCTTTTGCTATGTGACTGAATAGGACAAGTTCATGGTACAGTTCAGTAAAAAATAAATACAAAAACAACAACTGCAAAATACATACAATGAAAGACTTAGTGACCCTTTATATTTTCTCAAAATATCAGACTCTCAAAGATCAGACATATTTATATAGAATACACTACATATATGTGCATTTCTTCCTCAAAGATGGTCTGCAGCATGTGTCACTGCTCTGTCACCCTCTCTGCCTTTCACCCCTCCCCCTTGCACTCTCTTACTCTGACTGAACACACACACATTAACAGACACTCAGGCAGAGTGGGACCAGGTTTCTGATTTCTTTTTTTAATTTTCTTTAATTCATAGAAGCTTGTATAAAATTGATATTAACAGCACTTGCTCAGAATGATTAGATCTCTGTGTGAAAAAAGTTTTAAAGAGTTTGGATGCTGAACTTTAAAGATATAAAAAAATTACGCTTATCTTTTTTACTATATCTTTAAAAAATCACCACGTCAACACCGTTCAAGATATCCCAAATCCGCTTGCAATTTAGCATCTTCAGAATCTTCTCTTCATGTTAAAAAAGTTTGGTGTGAACAGCTTGTTGTTCTTAGGAGGAGTATAAATTTGTTTACAGCCTGATTTTTCCAAAAATCCACATTCAAATCAAAATAGCCAGCTTCCTGTTGGTCGTAGCTAATGGGTTTGATTTAGAAAGTTGTCCAGATTGATGAGAACAATATATGTGCAGAGTTTGGTGACTGTAGGAAAAACTAACCCCCCAACTTTTGTCAAAAGATGGTGCTATAGAGTGCCTTCTCCACACCCATTTATGACCTTTTGCAAGTGTCTAACTATCATTAATATTAACGTGTGTGTTGAGTTTCATGAAATTCTAAGCATGTTATCTGCCTCGAAAAGACAGGAATCTAATTTTAAAGTTTGACACGTTGTCATGGCAACAGCATTTGATTTATCATCAGCCCCTTTACATATTCTCATCGGCCGTGTTTTTACATTATTTTGATGAAGTTTGAAGAAAATCAAGTAAAATTAAGAGGCTGATTTCAAAGCATTTTGAAAATGACACACTTCCTGCTGCCAGTTGGTGGCGCTGTAACTTTGACTCATAATAGTCACGTTTATGTAATCGGCATCATACAACAAACAAACTGGTGAAGTTTCATCAGAATCAGGCAATGTGTGCAACAGTTATTAGACAATTCCTGTTTCTCATTTCTCGCCATAACTTTGTCGCCTTGCCACGGGCAAACCGTTCGAGATATCAAAAATCCCCTCGCAATTTAGAATCCCCAATGTCTTGAGATCATGCTGACCTAGTTTGGTGACAATCCTATCGAAATCCTGGGAGGAGTATATCAAATTCCACAGCATGCGCTTTTTACTCAGCCCTAAATATCTCACATCCTGTTGGGTGGAGCCTATGACATAGAGTACAAAAGTTGTTTGGCTCAGTGAGATCTATATGTGTACCGAGTTTCATATGAGTACGTGTAAGTATGTGTGTGCAGTACATCAAGTTTTCAAACTGTGTTCCAGGGGGCGCTGTAGAGGCCCTGAACCACGCCCGGGTCCCAGCCTCTGTGGCGTCCGGACGACGGCAGATTCCAACGTGTGTGCAAATTTTCAAGAGTTTTTGAGTATGTTAAGTCCCCCAAAACAGCCCGGAAGGTGGAAAAAAATAAAAAAACTAAATAATTAAAGCTGCAAGCAGCGATGAAAGGGCCCTCGCACCCAGGCTCACCGCCGACCGGTGGCTTTAGGAAAACAGCTAACGGTGGGCAGTATGCTTTTAATACAGTAAATATAGAAGAAATATGTCAAAGTCATTTAAATGTGCCAAACTTCCTGCTGCCAGCTGGTGGCGCTATGCCTATAACTGATTATTGGCATGTAGATGTGTTCAGGCCAGCACTTTTATCAAACATATGAAGTTTGGTGCAGACTGACCTTGGTATGTTTGAGTTAGTGAAAGATATGTTATATCCTGCTGCCAACAGGTGGCGCTATGATAATATCTGAATATTGGCCTTTAGATGTCTTCAGGGCAAGACTCTTACCAAACCTGTGAAGTTTGAGGCAGATCTGACAATTTATGGCTGAGTTATAACAACTTCTATGTCCATAGCAAAACATCAAACTTTGTCACGCCGCCACGGACACGCCCTTTAACGAAAACTCAAGATCTTCGCAATTTAACATCTCTAAGGCCTTTAGATCAGACTGACCTAATATAATGTTGATATCATTAAATCTCTAGGAGGAGTTTGCTACAAGTCATTTCCTGTTGCCAACAGGTGGTGCTGTGATTATAATAGAATGTTGGCCTTCAGATGTGTTCAGGCCAGGACTCTTATCGAACATGTGAAGTTTTAGGCAAATCTGACATTTTATGGCTGAGTTATAACAAGTTTTATATCCATGGCGAGACCTCGAAATTTGCCAGGCCGCCACGGACACGCCCAACTCAAGATCTTCGCAATTTAACATCACTAAAGCCTTTATATTAGACTGACCGATTTTGGTGTTGATCTGTATAAATCTCTAGGAGGAGTTTGTTGCAGAGTGCAGCATGACACTTCCTGTTGCCAGCAGGTGGCGCTATGACTATAACTGAATATAGGCATGCAGATGTCTTCAGGTCAGGAGTGTTATCACACATGTGAAGTTTGGGACAGATCGGACATTGTATGCCTGAGTTATAGCAACTTCCTTTTTCATGGCGAAACATCGAAATTTGTCAGGCCGCCACGGACACGCCCTCTGATGAAAACTCTAATCCTTCGCAATTTAATGTCACAAAAGGCTTTAGATTAGATTCACCAAATTTGGCGTTGATCGGAAAAAATCTCTAGGAGGAGTTCGTTCAAATACGAGGCCTGAAAATGGCAAAAATGACACAAAATTTGCTGAGAAAATTATTAATAACCGACTTCCTGTTGGGTTTCAGATTTTGCTCCAAGAGGCTTTTTTGTAGGTATTGGTGTGTTACGTGTGTACTGATTTTCGTGTATGTACGTGAATCACAGCTGAAAGCGCACACCGCTGAACGTGTAAAGGTGGTGCTATCGAGCCATTTTGCCACACCCACTTCTGAAACCCATATCAGACGTAAATTTCCGCCAGCTTTGATGTGTGTGCGAAGTTTCATGAGTTTTCGGGTATGTTTAGGCCCTCAAAAAAGCGATTCATTTTGGAGAAGAAGAAGAAGAATTAAAGCTGCAAGCAGCGATGACCGGGCCCTCGCCGTCTGTGCAGTCGCCATCCCGATAGCATCAGGAAAACGGTGCCCAGTAGGCAAATGCATTCACAGTAACCCTTTGGACTAACCCTAACTGTCTCTCCTCCTCTCTGACTCATTCTCTTACCACCCATCCCCCCTCCTTACACTCAGCCACTTACCACACAAACACACACATAGAGTGCAGAGCAGAATGAGATCAGATATGTTTTTTTATTTTTATTTTTAATTCGTGGAGTTTTGTATAATTATGAAATGAATTGTGCTTGATAAGAATGAATAGTTATTTGTATGAAAAAAGTTTCAAAGAGTTAGGATGCTGCACTTTAAATATATAATAAATCATTGAAAATGGAAAATGAAATTCTAAGCACGCTATATGCCTCAAAAACACAGGAAACAAATATTTGAATGTATTTTTTATTTTTATTTATTTGCCATGGCAACAGCATTTGATGCATCAGGGACGCCTTTACAGACTCGGCCGTGTTTTAACATTATTCTGATGAAGTTTGAATAAAATCGAGTACAAATATATTGTCCGTTGTTCGTTCGTGTTTGTTAGTTCATTAACCATTGTTAACAAAAGAGACCCTATTTTAAATAGTTACCATGTTTTATGATCTACAACCATTTTTAAATATTATTTTAACGACCTATAAGCATCTGTGAAATAATTATAAACAAATATATTAAAAATAAATACATATTAACTTAGTTGATGTATTTGTTTCTCATTCTAATTAAGTCAACTGAGCAGTATAGTGTCATACTTATAAGATTTTTTGTTCTATCAGTGAGAGTGTATATATGTATTTAAATCATATAATTTTTCCTTAAAAGATAAAAAAAAGATTTTAATGCTCTTTAAGCACCTATACAAAACAATTATGTAAAAGTACACTGACAGTACAGTACATATCAACTGATTCTATGGATTATTGTCATTCTTATACACTGACAATGAGCTAAATAGCATTAGAGGTCAAACGATTCCTTATCTCATGAGGACCTCTAGTGTTCATCCGTGGTATTAGAGCTTAAATCTGACAAATTTATATGACACTTTTAATGTTTTTGGGGCCTCTGAGCATGATAACATTTTGAAACTATACGTATTTCCTAAGAATTTCTTGTTCTTTATATGTATAAAGTTTTGATGAGTTAGAAATATGCAATTTAAAGATATACGAAAATAACTCTTTATCTTTTTTACTGTTACTTTCATAAATCATCACATCAACACCGTTCAAGATATCCCAAACCCGTTCACAATTTAACATCTTCGGTATCTTGGCATCATGTTGACAAAGTTTGGTGTGAACTGTCTGATTCTGCTATGAGTGATATGAAGTTATTCAAAGCTATATTTTTCCAAAAATCCACATTCAAATCAAAATAGCCAACTTCCTGTTGGTCGTAGCTAATGGGTGTAAATTAGAAAGTTGTCCTGCTTGATGAGACCAATACACCGACCAAGTTTGATGTCTGTAGCTACAACTAACCCTCCAACTTTTGTCAAAAGGTGGCGCTATAGAGTGTCTCCAACAAATCACCACATCAACACCGTTCAAGATATCCCAAAGCAATTCACAATATAGGGAACATTTTCCCTATATTCTGATGATGATGATAAGAACATGTAATTCATGATGATAACAAAATGTTATTATTGCTTCCTTTACGTCCTCCACATCTGCTTCAATGTCATCGTTACCTATCTGTTCAATTTGTGTGTGGATATTGCTTTGCAGGTGACTCCTGTTTTAAGACATCACTTTTAAGCGCTACATAACTAAGAATCAATTAGGAAAACGGTGCCCAGTTGGCACATGCATTCACAGTAACCCTCAGCCAGTTTGGATTTAAAGTTTACAGAATTGAAAGGGCTAGATTTTAAAATCAACACACAGACACATACACACAATATATACAATTTTGCCATCCAGTTTCATTTGTTAACATTGTTGTTGAACAAAAATTAAACAGCATTTATTAATGTTAATTAATATTAAGCTAAAAAAAGTATTCATATATTATTTAAAGGTAAATTAGTATCTTTTAACATTACATTGTGTACAGCAATACACAATAAAGTGCTCTATAAACGCTTAATTCTTTCAAAATATCTTTAAAAATCAAGTTGAGTATTTTAATGGGGCGATATATATATATATATAACTGATCTTAAAATGATGGTTTTCAGATGTTTTGAACAGATAACAGCAAAGTTTGTTTTGTTGTCAAAGTTTGTCTTGAAATTTTTAATTATTATAATTTTATATTTAATAAATAACACCATGAAAATATTGTCTACAATGAAGATAAATCACTCATGCTTAAAAGTTGTATTTTTCTTAATCTTTTGCTATGTGACTGAATAGGACCATTTCATGGTATAGTTCAGTAAAAAATAGGGTCTTGAGATCATGCTGACCGAGTTTGGTGACAATCCTATGGAAACCCTGGGAGGAGTACGTTAAATTCCAGAGCATGCACTTTTTACACAGCCCTAAATATTGTTGCGTGGAGCCTATGACATAGAGTACAAAAGTTGTTCAGCTCGATGAGTTCTACATGTGTACCGAGTTTCATATGTGTACGTTCAAGTATGTGTGCTATATGGCCCTCAAAATTCCAGGGGGCGCCGTAGAGTCCCCTTGCCACGCCCCGGTACCAGCCTCTGTGGCGTCCTGATGGCCGCAGATTCCGACGTGTGTGCAAATTTTCAAGAGTTTTTGAGCATGTTAAGACCCCCTTAAGTGCCCGGAAGGTTAACAAAAAAAAAAATAAATAAAAAAAAAAAAAGGAAAGAAGAATCCTTAGAAGAACAATAGGGCCTTCGCCCTTTTGGGCTCGGGCCCTAATTAAAGCTGCAAGCAGCGATGAACGGGCCCTCGCACCCGGGCTCATCGCCCGGTGGCTTTAGGAAAACAGCAAACGGTGGGCAGTATGCTTTTAATACAGTAAATGTAGGAGAAATATGCCATAAGTCATTTAAATGTGCCAAACTTGCCGCTGCCAGCTGGTGGCGCTATGCCTATAACTGATTATTGGCATGTAGATGTGTTAAGGCCAGCACTATTATCAAACATATGAAGTTTGGTGCAGATTGATTTTGGTATGTTTGAGTTAGTGAAAGATATGATATATCCTACTGCCAACAGGTGGTGCTATGATAATATCTGAATATTGGCCTTTAGGTGTCTTCAGGCCAGGACTCTTACCAAACCTGTGAATTTTGAGGCAGATCGGACATTTTATGGCTGAGTTATAACAACTTTTATGTCAATGGCGAAACAACAAACTTTGTCAGGCCGCCACTTACGTCCTTTAACTCAAGATCTTAACAATTTAACATCTCTAAGGCCTCTAGATCAGACTGACCAAATATAATGTTGATATCATTAAATCTCTAGGAGGAGTTTGCTATAAACCTAAACCCCTGCAAGGACTTCAGATAATGCCAACTGTGAACCAATATGCTACATTTTCCCTATATTCTGAAGATGATGATGATGATAAGAACATGATTTATGATGATAACAAAATGTTATTATTGCTTGCATTACATCCACATCCTGCTTAAATGTCATCGTTACCTATCTGTACAATTTGTATGTGGATATTGCTTTGCTGGTGACTCCTGTTATAAGACATCACTCTTAAGCGCTACATAACTAAGAATCAATTAGGAAAACGGTGCCCAGTTGGCACATGCATTCACAGTAACCCTCAGCCAGTTTGGATTTAAAGTTTACAGAATTGAAAGGGTTAAACTTTAAAATTAACACACAGACACATACACACTAAATATACAATTTTACCATCCAGATTCATTTGTTAACATTGTTAACATGAACAATAATTAAATAGCATTTATTAATGTTAATTAATATTAACCCAAAAAAGTACTCATATATTGTTTAAAGGTAAATTAGTATCTTTTAACATTAGTTTATGTACTGTGAATGAACATGAACATGAACACAGTTCATGTGGGTTTACAGCAATACACAATAAAGTGCTCTATAAACTCTTCATTCTTTCAAAATATCTTTAAAAATCAAGTTGAGTATTGTAATGGGGCGATATATATATATATATAACTCATCTTAAAATGGTATAATTTTCAGATGTTTTGAACAGATAACAGCAAAGTTTGTTTTGTTGTCCAAGTTTGTCTTGAAATTGTTAATTTAAATTTTATATTCAATAAATAACACTATGAAAATAAATGTCTATCAATGAAGATAAATCGCTCATGCTAAAAAGTTGCATTTTTCTTAATCTTTTGCTATGCGACTGAATAGGACAAGTTCATGGTATAGTTCAGTAAAAAATAAATAAAAAAACAACAACTGCAAAATACAAACAATGAAAGACTTAGTGACCCTGTAGCGATATGGAAGAAGTCCATTTCAGCTTTTCATTTTTTTCTAATGGGCGGAAACAAACCAATGAGGAAATTGAATATAAAAGAGCGCTAGAAACGGAAGTGGGGAGCGAGTAAAACCAAAACACACGTGTAGGTTGTTATTGGAGTGGGACACACGCTACCTGAAGCTGAAGGTCGTAGGCTGCTATTCTTTGCTGGAATCTCTGTGCATGCGCTGACTGGGTGCGATCGCCAAAGTGACGGAGAAATTGCTCTACTGCGTCTGCATGGTTCGTTCGCCTGCCTGGTGCAACATAATCCAGCCTGGTTTGCTGAGAAGGGTCTGGCTGCAGACATGCACTCTCAGCGGCGCATGCGCACTCAGACACATGCACTCTCAGCCGCACATGCGCAATTAGACAAATGCACTCTCAGCCGCGCATGCGCATTTAGATAAATGCACTCAGCCTCACGCACGCGCTCAGATTCACGCATGCGATATTTACAGTTGGTCGAAGGCAGAAACACTTCAAAATGCTTTATACAAACTAAAAGCACGAAATAAAATAACTTCCTATTAACACCGCCTGAAAATATACATGAAAAAGAAAACGTATTTTTTGGAGGTGGACTGGAAAATGCTGCTATTTAAGAGTGCCGTAAAGACTGGTGTTTCTGGTCATGGCTCGGATTTATATAAAATGCTAGTACAAGCACTAATAATCAACACTCAATCTACTTCAGTAATGTCAGATTACTTTGCATATGTGCCTGTGTAAAAGATGTGCATATTGGCAAAAAACATCACTAAATAAAGCTTAACTTTTTCTTATACACATGTTCCTTATTTATAATAATTATAAATTATATTAAAATTAAACTGAAAAATTATACAGTGGTCAACGTTTGAAGTGGACCAAAAAAGTTAAATTTGTCCTGTAAAACAAGAATGGTTATTGTTTTGGATTAAGGACAACTTTGATTGAAGTGCTGACTACTGTATATATAAGCTTTAAAATGAATTATTAAGTCATTGACTAACACCATTTATAATCCTTCATTGCACAATGAGAATTTTATGTGTATATATAGTAATCAACATTTGAAGTGGATCAAAATCTTTTATCAAAGATGTCCTAAAACCAAAACAATACACATTTTTGTCTTAGGACAACTTTGATGTACTTTTTTGATCCACTTTAAAAGCTGACTACTGTATATTTAACATTTTATAATGAATTATTAAATCATAGATTAAAAGTCAAAGTCTGTTGCTGTCACATTCAATGTTCAATGTTAAATATGCTTCCAAAACACACCAGGAAAATAATTCAACACACAGCTGTTGGTGATTGTTTACTTTAGTAAATAACATGACATGGTATTGTGACAATATGTGGGTTATTTAAGTTGCTGTTGTCAAACAATTTTAATACATAGATAAAATAAATGAAAGATTACTTACTATAACTACTATTATATTATAAAATCATTACATAAATAAACAACTATGTTTTTAAATGTAGTGTTCGATAATAATATGCTCTAAAAATTATAATTATGCATGTCTTGCAAAAATTCAAAAACAAATATCAGTGGCTCTACAAGATCGTCCTTGATGAACCAGTCCAAGGCCTCAGCAGCTTCTTCATCCTCCATGCACAGTATACGAGGAAGCTGAATTGAGCCAAGATCATCCCCAGAGTTCTCCATGCATCACTGACATGCAGTCTTAAGACACGCACCTAAGAAACAACAATGCAAAAGAGGATATATACAAATATGCTGAACAATAATGACTGCAATCCCTCTAACAACACCTACTTTTCAAATAGACTGAACCACCTGCTTTTCCGATGCAAACTCACAGGTGAAGAGACATTTCATCTACCTAGAATTTTGAGTTTGAATCTATTACCTTTAGTACTACCTTTTAAAGTAACTGGCACTTTTCCTGAGGAGCTACAAAGTAACATGTACAAATTACCTGAACGTATAGAAAAATACAGCACAAGTTTACCTAGTTTGTCAAGAAAACATGCTATTTTTAACCTTATGATTCTTCAAGTATGTGCTTTTACCTGAGAGATTTCTTCAAACCTCCTTTTATACAACCAAAATACAGGCTGCTGATCACCTCTCAGGAAGGCTTTGGACTCCTCAGCATAGTGGGCAAACAATTTCCATGTCTGGAAAATAGAGATTGAACATTAAACGTTACATAATTCCTCTCTCATGAAAGCTTTTAATTTTCAAAAGCCAAAAAACAAAACAAAAACAACAAAAAAACAATTCTTTACCGTTCCAGTCCAAAATTCTCTATCAACATGACACACCACCATTTCCTCAGCTCTGCCATGTCCAGCTGCTCAAAACATAAAAGGTAATGGCCTTTGTAAGTTTCATTTTCTCAGTGTTAGTGAATACTATAATAATACTTACAACTGTGTAGTCAAATGGGGCATTCAGTACATGTACAATGCAGACAATAATTGAAAGACAAGTATGTATTAAGAGCAAAAACACAAATTAACCACAAACATATTGTACATCTTACCATCAACATAAATACACCAAAGTCGTTTCCATATGGTTGTCCAGGAAAACCCTTAAATATAAAAGGAGGAAATAAGCACAATTTTGTAAATAGATAAATTAGATTTAGATATACTATACATTACATTTAGAAAGATTACAGATTATATTTAGATGATAGATTATATTTAGATTAATATAATCAGACAGACATTAGACAGATGATGATAGATAGATAGATAGATAGATAGATAGATAGATAGATAGATAGATAGATAGATAGATAGATAGATAGATAGATAGATAGATAGATAGATAGATAGATAGATAGAGTAAAATGGATAGATAAATTAGATTTAGATAAAATGAATGGCACAAGGGGCAATGATACAAAGTGCAGCAAGTTGTGCAGAATGTGCACTTTGGTAACAGGTGCTTTAAACCTTCTAAGACTACTGATTGAAGCAGCTGTAAGCATAAACTGAAGGGACAGAAATGAAAATCATTCTGTTTAATATTCTTTAAATTTTTGTTAATTTCTTGGAACTGCATTTCATGTCTCATTTTAAAGAACCGTTGTTAACTTTAAAATTACTTTTATTATTTAAAAAAAAAATCCATCTTCAGATTAAATAATGAGTAGCACCTCGTCTAAACAATTAGAGCAGGTCAAGCCCAGTAAAACACTCATTTTTTCACCGTCTAAACAAAACTGAATTTAGACAGTTCTTCACTAATTTACCGTATAAATTATAATAGGTACCCAATTACCACAGTCAGACGCGATATATGTGATAGATATCAGGATAGTTTTTTGATAACGTTCACCTTATACTTGAAAAAGCACTTTCACATCTCTTTATTCTTGTGCGAATGAAATAAATACACTTACAATAATCCCTTAGCGGGCGTTGATTCCTCTAATCCATTTTAAAATACGTCCATTACGTCGAGGTGCCTGTGTGTGCCTGAAATATCAGATAAATGTAAAGATCATTTTAAGAACATTTACCTAAGAATTAAAAACAACAATTTTACTTTACTTAATCTTGTACAAATAAATATACTTACAATTCCTGTGCGGCCGTTGAATCCTGTGTATCACGTTGAGAGTGCATGTCTGATTATACATGCGCGGCTGAGAGTGCAAGTGTCTAATTGCGCATGTGCGGCTGAGAGTGCATGTGTCTAATTGCGCATGCGCGGCTGAGAGTGCATGTGTCTGAGTGCGCATGCGCCGCTGAGAGTGCATGTCTGCAGCCAGACTCTATTGGGTTTGCTCGCCTGCCTCAGGTACTAGTGATGATGTCCATCATCTTTTAACCTCACGTTAAGTCTCCAAACTCTTTCTCCGGCCCGGGATTTGCGGCCGCTACACAGACTGCTTCACGCAGCCACCACCACCACACACACACATACACGCTCATTGCACACGCACACACCCATACACAAACACTCGTTTGGATTATTTATTTTTCTTTGTGGTTGTTTTTTTTTACACGTTTTTTCTTTTTGTTGAAAACTGAACACTAAAAACTGAGTTTGAAAAAAAAAAAAAGAAAAGAACGAACTTTAAGACATACAGTGAATCAAGGACTCTCGTGATGTTGCTTGTGTGTGAAATCTTGAACTGAAATTGAACAGCAATCTACTTGCTGTCTGTTTACTTTAGATTTTTTTTTTTTTTCATGTGAAGAAAAGAAAAAAGAAATACAAACTCTGTGAAAATTTAACTTTGTAAAATTCTTTTTTTGTGTGTGTTTGAAAAATGATTTCCTAAAATATATATACTTTTTTTTGACCAAACCCTTCAATCTCTGAATGTGTCATTTAAGCACTGTTCTATATTAATGTGGGTATTTGAAGGAATTTATTTTCATTTTTTTGTGTAACCGTGGTTTGAGTTATCTTCGGGGAAATTGAACTTCATTATATGTAATTTTTTTTTACTTGACAAGTTTTACTTGTCTGGCGCCCGAACAATTAAATGTAAATTTATTTAGTCAAATTTGATTTGGGGGCAGCCACCGTTACAACCCTTTATATTTTCTCAAAATATCAGACTCTCAAAGATCAGACATATTAATGTCGATTACACTACATATATGTGCATTTTTTCTCAAAGATGGTCTATTGCAAGATAGCATGTTTCACTCTCTCTCCCTCTCTCCCTTTCACCCCTCCCCCCTTTAGTCACTCTGACTGTCATTCTGTAGTGACTGAACACAGACAGTCAGGCAGAGTGACAACAGGTTTCTGTTTTCTTTTTTTAATTTTCTTTAATTCATAGAAGATTGTATACAATGTATATTTACAGCACCTGCTCAGAATGATTAGATCTCTGTGAGAAAAAAGTTTTAAAGAGTTTGGATGCTGCACTTTAAAGATATAAAAAAATTACGGTTATCTTTTTTTACTATATCTTTAAAAAATCACCACGTCAACACCGTTCAAGATATCCCAAATCCGCTCGCAATTTAACATCTTCAGAATCTTGTCTTCATGTTAAAAAAGTTTGGTGTGAATAGCTGGTTTTCCTTAGAAGGAGTGTGAATTTGTTTACAGCCTGATTTTTCCAAAAATCCACATTCAAATCAAAATAGCCGGCTTCCTGTTGGTCTTAGCTAATGAGTTTGATTTAGAAAGTTGTCCAGATTGATGAGATCAATATATGTACAGAGTTTGGTGACTGTAGGAAAAACTAACCCCCCAACTTTTGTCAAAAGATGGCGCTTTAGAGTGCCTGCTCCACGCCCATTTATGACCTTTTGCCAGTGTCTAACTATCATTAATATTGATGTGTGTGTTGAGTTTCATGAAATTCTAAGCATGTTATCTGCCTCGAAAAGACAGGAATCTAATTTTAAAGTTTGAGACGTTGCCATGGCAACAGCATTTGATTTATCATCGACCCCTTTACATATTCTTATCGGCCGTGTTTTGTGCCCAAAAGTGCCCAAACGGTTGAAAAAAAATAAATAAATGAATAAATAAATAAAAAAAATAAGAATCCTTAGAAGAACAATAGGGCCTTCGCCCTTTTGGGCTCGGGCCCTAATTAAAGCTGCGAGCAGTGATGAACGGGCCCTCGCACCCGGGCTCACTGCCGACCGGTGGCTTCAGGAAAACACCAAACGGTGGGCAGTATGCTTTTAATACAGTAAATATAGAAGAAATATGTCATAAGTCATTTAAATGTGCCAAACTTGCCGCTGCCAAATGGTGGCGCTATGCCTATAACTGATTATTGGCATGTAGATGTGTTCAGGCCAGCACTATTATCAAACATATGAAGTTTGGTGCAGATTGACCTTGGTATGTTTGAGTTAGTGAAAGATATGATATATCCTGCTGCCAACAGGTGGCGCTATGATAATATCTGAATATTGGTCTTTAGGTGTCTTCAGGCCAGGACTCTTACCAAACCTGTGAATTTTGTGGCAGATCAGACATTTTATGGCTAAGTTATAACAACTTCTATGTCCATGGCGAAACAACAAACTTTGTCAGGCCGCCACGGACATGCCCTTTAACGATAACTCAAGATCTTCACAATTTAACATCTCTAAGGCCTCTAGATCAGACTGACCAAATATAATGTTGATTTCATTAAATGCAATCAATGCAAGGACTTCAGATAATGCCAACTGTGAACCAATATGCTACATTTTCCCTATATTCTGATGATGATGATGATAAGAACATGTAATTCATGATGATAACAAAATGTTATTATTGCTTGCATTACGTCCACCAATTCTGCTTAAATGTCATCGTTACCTAGCTGTACAATTTGTGTGTGGATATTGCTTTGCTGGTGACTCCTGTTATAAGACATCACTCTTAAGCGCTACATAACTAAGAATCAATAAGGAAGACGGTGCCCAGTTGGCACATGCATTCACAGTAACCCTCTGCTTGTTTGGATTTTAAGTTTACAGAATTGAAAGGGTTAAACTTTAAAATCAACACACAGACACATACACACAAAATATAAAATGTTGCCATCCAGTTTCATTTGTTAACATTTAACTATATTAGTTAACATGAACAATAATTAAATAGCATTTATTAATGTTAATTAATATTAAGCTAAAAAAAAGTATTCATATATTGTTTAAAGGTAAATTAGTATTTTTTAACATTAGTATATCTTTAAAAATCAAGTTGAGTATTTTAATGGGGCGATATATATATATATATATATATATATATATATATATATATATATATATATATAACTGATCTTAAAATTATGTTTTTCAGATGTTTTGAACAGATAACAGCAAAGTTTGTTTTGTTGTCAAAGTTTGTCTTGAAATTTTTTATTATAATTTTATATTCAATAAATTACACTATGAAAATATTGTCTATCAATGAAGATAAATCGCTCATGTTAAAAAGTTGTATTTTTCTTAATCTTTTGCTATGTGACTGAATATGACAATTTCATGGTACAGTTCAGTAAAAAATAAATAAAAAAACAACTGCAAAATACAAACAATGAAAGACTTAGTGACCCTTTATATTTTCTCAAAATATTAGACTCTCAAAGATCAGACATATTTATGTAATTACACTACATATATGTGAATTTTTTCCTCAAAGATGGTCTTAAGCAAAACAGCGTGTTTTACTCTCTCCCTCTCTCCCTTTCACCCCTCCCCCCTTCAGTCTCTCTTCAGTCACTCTGTGGTGACTGAACACAGACACTCAGGCAGAGTGACAGCAGGTTTCTGATTTATTTTTTTAATTTTCTTTAATTCATAGAAGCTTGTATAAAATTGATATTTACAGCACTTGCTCAGAATGATAAGATCTCTGTGTGAAAAAAGTTTTAAAGAGTTTAGATGCTGCACTTTAAAGATATAAAAAAATTACGGTTATCTTTTTTACTATATATTTAAAAAATCACCACGTCAACACCGTTCAAGATATCCCAACTCTGCTTGCAATTTAGCATCTTCAGAATCTTCTCTTCATGTTAAAGTTTGGTGTGAACAGCTTTTTCTTCTTAGGAGGAGTATGAATTTGTTTACAGGCTGATTTTTCCAAAAATCCACATTCAAATCAAAATAGCTGGCTTCCTGTTGGTCTTAGCTAATGAGTTTAATTTAGAAAGTTGTCCAGATTGATGAGAACAATATATGTGCAGAGTTTGGTGACTGTAGGAAAAACGAACCCCCAACTTTTGTCAAAAGATGGCGCTATAGAGTTCCTGGTCCACACCCATTTATGACCTTTTGCCAGTGTCTAACTATCATTAATATTGATGTGTGTGTTGAGTTTCATGAAATTCTAAGCATGTTATCTACCTCGAAAAGACAGGAATCTAATTTTAAAGTTTGATACGTTGCCATGGCAACAGCATTTGATTTATCATCGACCCCTTTACATATTCTCATCGGCCGTGTTTTTACATTATTTTGATGAAGTTTGGAGAAAATCAAGTAAAATTAAGAGGCTGATTTCAAAGCATTTTGAAAATGACACACTTACTGCTGCCAGTTGGTGGCGCTTTACCTTTGACTCATAATAGTTACATTTATGGAATCGGCATCATACAACGAACAAACTGGTGAAGTTTCATCAGAATCAGGCAATGTGTGCAACAGTTATTAGACACTTCCTGTTTCTCATTTCTCGCCATAACTTTGTCGCCTTGCCACGGCCAAACCGTTCGAGATATCAAAAATCCCCTCGCAATTTAGCATCCCCAATGTCTGGAGATCATGCTGACCGAGTTTGGTGACAATCCTATGGAAATCCTGGGAGGAGTACATTAAATTCCAGAGCATGCACTTTTTAAACAGCCCTAAATATCTCACTTCCTGTGGGGTGGAGCCTATGACATAGAGTACAAAAGTTGTTTGGCTCAGTGAGATCTATATGTGTACCGATTTTCATATCAATACGTGCAAGTATGTGTGCGCAGTACATCAAGTTTTCAAACTGTGTTCCAGGGGGCGCTGTAGAGGCCCTGAACCACGCCCGGGTCCCAGCCTCTGTGGCGTCCTGATGGCCGCAGATTCCGACGTGTGTGCAAATTTTCAAGAGTTTTTGAGTATGTTAAGGCCCCCAAAAGTGCCCGGAAGGTTGAAAAAAATAAAAAAAATAAAAATAAGAACCCTTAGAAGAACAATAGGGCCTTCGCCCTTTTGGGCTCGGGCCCTAATTAAAGCTGCAAGCAGCGATGACCGGGCCCTCGCCATCTGCGCAGTCACCATCCCGATAGCATCAGGAAAACGGTGCCCAGTTGGCACATGCATTCACAGTAACCCTTCTGCCAGGGTCGATTTAAAGTTTACCGAATTGAAAGGGTTAATTAAAATCAACACACAGACACATACACACAATATAAAAATTTTTGCCATCCAGTTTAATTTGTTAACATTAACTATATTAGTTAACATGAACAAAAATTAAATAGCATATATTAATGTTAATTAATATTAAGCTAAAAAAAAGTATTCATATATTATTAGTACATTTATATATATTTGTTAAAAATATTTGTGGGTTTATGTATTTATAATACATTATAAGGGTATTCTTAAGGCATTATAATGAATGCATAATACATTATAAAAAACCTTATGTTGTATCATCTCATGAGCATTCATAAGAACAGTTTTAATGTATTAGAATTTTTACTTTTTTTATTATAGCTTTCATGAGTGTGATTACCTCCTCATAGTTATAATGTATAAGTCTCATATTTTGCCATCTTACTGATGTCACTTTACTAAAAGCATACAAAGATCACTTATAAGTAATAATAATAATAATTCTCAAATGTGACCCTGGACCACAAAACCAGTCATAAGGTTAAATTTGACAAAACTGAGATTTATATAAATAAGCTCAATAAATAAGCTTTCTATTGATGTATGGTTTGTTAGGATAGGACAATATTTGACTGAGATACATCTATTTGAAATCAGAAATCTGAGGATGCAAAAAAATCAAAAAGACTGAGAAAATCACCTTTAAAGTTGTCCAAATTAGGTTCTTAACAATGCATATTACAAATCAAAAATTACATTTTGATATGTTTACAGTAGGATTTTTACAAAAAAATCTTCATGAATTTCTTAATGATTTTTGGCATAAAAGAAAAATCAAAAATTTTGACCCATGCAATGTATTTTTGGCTATTGCTACAAATATACCCCAGCGACTTAAGACTGGTTTTGTGGTCCAGGGTCACAAATAGCCATAAGATCAGGTATCAGATCTGATGAATATATAATATGATCAGTTTAATTATTTTGATGGTACCCGTTAGACAGCTTTTTATAAGTAACTCTGCAACTGCATGTCAGCTAGCAGTAATTATTATTAGTAGTGTGCTAAATATATGCTAACACTGTATTTTGACAGTTCCCCAAAAGACAAACTGGTTATAAGTAACTTTGCAAGAACATGAACCTTCTACTTAGGCTCAATCCCAATTCTACCCCTTACCCCTACACTTAGCCCTACCCCTCCGT
The DNA here is from genome assembly GCF_049309525.1 of Garra rufa. Lineage (NCBI taxonomy): Eukaryota > Metazoa > Chordata > Actinopteri > Cypriniformes > Cyprinidae > Garra > Garra rufa. Next base: position 27,284,570 of record NC_133380.1, read on the forward strand.
TTGGCGCGTTCACGTGAAGGGGTAGGGGTGTCTCATTTCTCTTTTGGTTGGAGGGGTAGGGGTAAGGGGAAGGGCCAGATAGCCCTCCAAACGAAGATTTTTCAGGACCTCACTTCAAACTAAGAGAAATTTCCAACATGGCTGCTCACTCGAGCAAGCAGACTCGTAAATATAAGTAATTTTTGCCTTTAATAAGGATTTTGATGACTTGTTTCTTTTTATGTATATTACCTTCAATCTTGTGTTTGTGTTTATGGTGTTTTGTAAATAAACGTTTGCAAAAAAAATCGCTAAAGTTTGCAAGCAGATAGCACTGATATTACAAAATATATTTTTATGTCATATACACTTGACTGCATGTTAGAAACATAAAAGACCAGTTGCACGGCAATTTGCAACGGTGGTGTAGTGGAGGGTGTACGCAGGTATACGGTGTATACACACTTCCACTTTTTAAATCCCCTCTGATGCGCATTATTCAGTAGTGTCCTGCATTCGCCAAAATCATGGCAGTCCACCACATCCAGTCATGTGAATAAATGTAAATATTCGCTAAAAACACCCAATAAAGGCAGTGATGATGCAGTCAGGACCGTGGAGCCGGCTTGCTTTGAAATGTATTTGATGATTGTGCCTAATGCACCTGCGCCCGCTATGTCTACCGCACCAGTAATTTAAATCAGTACATAATAATAAAAACGATACCTTACAAATAAAAAGAAGCAGATTTTTACGATCAGAAATTTCTTAAACCAGTGAACCCCTGTAAACATTTTAGTCCAAGGATCCAGAAAACGAACGCGTTCAAATAGAAAGTTGAAAACTATATTCACAAATGAAGCATATATACTTCTCCAGGCACCACTACACTGATTAGCAATTTGCCACGCATGTGATAATGCGTTGTTTGTTTTGCTTACGGCCACATGTGAATGAACGGTGCATACTTTTTGAAACATGACAACATTTTGACATCTTGGAATGAGTGATAAACATCTGCGCATGCCCTCTGACGTAACATTAGGAACTAGCGACAACCTATGATGACGTATAACAGTGTTGTAGTGGTGTCCCATTCCTTAGGGGAAATATTTTAGCCCTTCCCCTTTACACTTTGTTTCAAGGGACAAGGGGAAGGGGTGTGTGGTAGGCGAAGGGGTAGAAAATAGAATTGGGATTGGGCCTTAGTCTAACATTAAACTAAGTCTACACTGTAAGGAGTGTTAGTTGGTGAGAGTTAGTTGCTTATAGTCAATAGAATAGAATATAATGTAAAAAATAAATCTAATATGATATAGTCCATTACAAATGAAGTAGATTTAATATGGTGTCTGTTGTGTGTTATAAATAATCATAATCTTAAAAGTTATAACCTCTAATATTTAAGTATTATAATGTATGATATTTGTTGTTATGAATATTCATTGGATGATATAATATATTATATTATAGGTTTTTTTATAATGCATTATGCGTTCATTATAATGCCTTAGAAATACCCTTATAATAGGGGATTCATAGAAAGTGTTACCAAATCAGTGAGAGACAAACAAAACATTTCATAGTTTTTCATTAAAAATAATAATTTTTTTTATGCTTTTTAGTGTTTATTTTAAGATTATGTAAAAGTATTCTGACAGTACAGTACATAACAACTGCAAATGATTCTACGCATTCGTTTATTTGTTGTACATTGAGAATGAGCAGAATAGGATTAGAGGTAAAAATATTCCTTATCATACGAGGACCTCTGGTGTTCATCCTTCGTATTATAGTCTTCATTTCTCTCTCTTTCAGTTCTGGATACTTTTAATGTTTTTGGGGCCTCTGAGCATGATAAAATTTTGATACCAAGCGTATTTTCTAAGAATGATTTGTTCTTCATATATACAAAGTTTTGAAGAGTTGGTATTAGGCACTTTAAAGATATATGAAAATGAATGCTACTTTTTTGTACTGTGACTTTAAAAAATCACCACATCAACACCGTTCAAGATATCCCAAATCCGCTCACAATTTAGCATTTTGACTATATTCTTGTCATGTTGACAAAGTATGATATTATTTACAGCCTGATTTTTACAGCCTCACACCATCGGTGCTCGGGCCCTAATAATAATAATAATAATAATAATAATAATAATAATAATAATAATAATAATAATAATAATAATAATAAACGGAGCAGATCCAATAGGGTCCTCACACCATCGGTGCTCGGGCCCTAATAATAATAAACGGAGCAGATCCAATAGGGTCCTCACACCATCGGTGCTCGGGCCCTAATAATTAAAGCTGCAAGCAGCGATGAACGGGCCCTCGCACCCGGGCTCACCGCTGACCGGTGGCTTTAGGAAAACAGCGAACGGTGGGCAGTATGCTTTTAATACAGTAAATATAGGAGAAATATGTCATAAGTAATTTAAATGTGCCAAACTTGCTGCTGCCAGCTGGTGGCGCTATGCCTATAACTGATTATTGACATGTAGATGTGTTCAGGCCAGCACTATTATCAAACATATGAAGTTTGGTGCAGATTGACCTTGGTATGTTTGAGTTAGTGAAAGATATGATATATCCTGCTGCCAACGGGTGGCGCTATGATAATATCTGAATATTGGCCTTTAGGTGTCTTCAGGCCAGGACTCTTACCAAACCTGTGAAGTTTGAGGCAGATCGGACATTTTATGTTATAACAACTTCTATGTCCATGACGAAACAACAAACTTTGTCAGGCCGCCACGGACACGCCCTTTAACGAAAACTCAAGATCTTCGCAATTTAACATCTCTAAGGCCTCTAGATCATACTGACCAAATATAATGTTGATATCATTAAATCTCTAGGAGGAGTTTGCTATGAACCTAACCCCCTGCAAGGACTTCAGATAATGCCATCTGTGAACCAATATGCAAAATTTTCCCTATATTCTGATGATGATAAGAACATGTAATTCATGATGATAACAAAATGTTATTATTGCTTGCATTACGTCCACCATTTTTGCTTAAATGTCATCGTTACCTATCTGTACAATTTGTGTGGATATTGCTTTGCTGGTGACTCCTGTTATAAGACATCACTCTTAAGTGCTACATAACTAAGAATCAATTAGGAAAACGGTGCCCAGTTGGCACATGCATTCACAGTAACTCTCTGCCAGTTTGGATTTAAAGTTTACTGAATTGAAAGGGTTAAACTTTAAAATCAACACAAAGACACATACACACAATATATAAAATTTTGCCATCCAGTTTCATTTGTTAACATTAACTATATTAGTTAACATGAACAACAATTAAATAGCATTTATTAATGTTAATTAATATTAAGCTAAAAAAAGTATTCATATATTGTTTAAAGGTAAATTAGTATCTTTTAACATTAGTTTATGTACTGTGAATTAACATGAACATGAACACAGTTCATGTGGGTGTAGAGCAATACACAATAAAGTGCTCTATAAACGCTTCATTCTTTCAAAATATCTTTAAAAATCAAGTTGATTATTGTAATGGGGCGATATATATATATATATATATATATATATATATATATATATATATATATATATATATATGTATGTATGTATGTATATATATATAAAACTCATCTTAAAATGGTATAATTTTCAGATGTTTTGAACAGATAACAGCAAAGTTTTTGTTGTCAAAGTTTGTCTTGAAATTGTTAATTTAAATTTTATATTCAATAAATAACACTATGAAAATAAATGTCTATCAATGAAGATAAATAGCTCATGCTAAGTTGTATTTTTCTTAATCTTTTGCTATGTGACCGAATAGGACAAGTTCATGGTACAGTTCAGTAAAAAATAAAAAAACAACAACTGCAAAATACAAACAATGAAAGAGTTGGTGACCCTTTATATTTTCTCAAAGATTAGACTCTCAAAGATCAGACATATTTATTTAGATTATACATCAATGTGCATTTCTTCCTCAAAGATGGTCTTTAGCAAGACAGCATGTTCCACTCTCTCTCCCTCTCTCCCTTTCACCCCTCCCCCCTTCAGTCTCTCTTAAGTCACTGTGACTCAACAACGCACACACATAGACATTCAGGCAGAGTGACAGCAGGTTTCTGATTTCTTTTTTAAATTTTCTTTAATTCGTGGAAGCTTGGAAAAAATTGATATTAACAGCACTTGCTCAGAATGATTAGATCTCTTTGTGAAAAAAAGTTTTAAAAAGTTTGGATGCTGCACTTTAAAGATATAAAAAAATTACGGATATCTTTTTTACTATATCTTTAAAAAATTACCACGTCAACACCGTTCAAGATATCCCAAATCCGCTCGCAATTTAGCATGTTCAGAATCTTCTCTTCATGTTAAAGTTTGGTGTGAACAGCTTGTTGTTCTAAGTAGGAGTGTGAATTTGTTTACAGCCTGATTTTTCCAAAAATCCACATTCAAATCAAAATAGCCGGCTTCCTGTTGGTCGTAGCTAATGGGTTTGATTTAGAAAGTTGTCCAGATTGATGAGAACAATATATGTACAGAGTTTGGTGACTGTAGGAAAAACTAACCCCCCAACTTTTGTCAAAAGATGGCGCTACAGAGTGCCTGCTCCACGCCCATTTATGACCTTTTGCCAGTGTCTAACTGTCATTAATATTGATGTGTGTGTTGAGTTTCATGAAATTCTAAGCATGTTATCTGCCTCGAAAAGACAGGAATCTAATTTTAAAGTTTGACACGTTGCCATGGCAACAGCATTTGATTTATCATCGACCCCTTTACATATTCTTATCGGCCGTGTTTTGACATGATTCTGATGAAGTTTGAAGAAAATCGAGTAAAATTAAGAGGCTGATTTCAAAGCATTTTGAAAATGACACACTTCCTGCTGCCAGTTGGTGGCGCTATAACTTTGACTCATAATAGTCACGTTTATGGAATCGGCATCATACAACGAACAATCTGGTGAAGTTTCATCAGAATCAGGCAATGTGTGCAACAGTTATTAGACACTTCCTGTTTCTCATTTCTCGCCATAACTTTGTCGCCTTGCCATGGCCAAACCGTTCGAGATATCAAAAATCCCCTCGCAATTTAGCATCCCCAATGTCTTGAGATCATGCTGACCGAGTTTGGTGACAATCCTATGGAAATCCTGGGAGGAGTACATTAAATTCCAGAGCATGCACTTTTTACACAGCCCTAAATATCTCACTTCCTGTTGCGTTCAGCCCGTGACATAGAGTACAAAAGTTGTTCAGCTCGATGAGTTCTATATGTGTACCGAGTTTCATATGTGTACGTTCAAGTATGTGTGCTATATGGCCCTCAAAATTCCAGGGGGCGCTGTAGAGTCCCCTTGCCACGCCCCGGTACCAGCCTCTGTGGCGTCCTGATGGCCGCAGATTCTGACGTGTGTGCAAATTTTCAAGAGTTTTTGAGTATGTTAAGACCCCCTTAAGTGCCCAAAAGGTTCACAAAAAATAAAAAAAAAGGAAAGAAGAATCCTTAGAAGAACAATAGGGCCTTCGCCCCTTTGGGCTCGGGCCCTAATAATAATAATTCTTAGAAAAACAATAGGGCCTTCGCCCTTTTGGGCTCGGGCCCTAATAAGAATCCTTAGAAGAACAATAGGGCCTTCGCCCTTTTGGGCTCGGGCCCTAACAAATAAGAATCCTTACAAGAACAATAGGGCCTTCGCCCTTTTGGGCTCGGGCCCTAAAATTAAGAATCCTTAGAAGAACAATAGGGCCTTCGCCCTTTTGGGCTCGGGCCCTAATAAGAATCCTTAGAAGAACAATAGGGCCTTCGCCCTTTCTAACACTCCACACACACACACACACACACACACACACACACACACACACACACACACACACACACAAATAAAGGCAGAGTGAAAAAAGATGTCTGATAGCTTTAAAATTTTCTTTTATTCAGAGAGTTTTGTATATCTATGAAAATGAACTGTTTCCTTAGAATGACTAGTTCTCTGTATGAAACAAGTTTTAAAGGGTTTGGATGCTGCACTTTAAAGATATAAAATTACTGAAAACGGAAAATGAAATTCTAAGCATGTTATCTGCCTCAAAAACACAGAAAACAAATATTTTAATGTATGTTTTTTAAATGTGTCATGGCAATAGTATTTGATGCATCAGGGACACCTTTACAGATTCTCATCGGCCGTGTTTTGACATTATTCTGATGAAGTTTGAAGAAAATAGAGTAAAACTATATTGTTTATTGTTTGTTCATGTTTGTTAATGCATTAACTAATGTTAACAAAAGAGAGCCTATTTTAAATAGTTACCAACATGTTTTATGATCTACAACCATTTTTAAATATTATTTTAATGATCTATAAGCATCTGTGAAATAATTATAAACAAATATATAAAAAATAAATACATATTAACTTAGTTGATGTATTTGTTTCTCATTCTAATTAAGTGAACTGAGCAGTATAGTGTCATACTTATAAGATTTTTTTATCCTATCAGTGAGAGTGTATATATGTATATAAATCATATAATTTTTCCTTTAAAGATTAAAAAAAGATTTTAATGCTCTCTAAGCATTTATACAAAATAATTATGTAAAAGTACACTGACGGTACAGTACAAATCAACTGATTCTATGCATTATTGTCATTCTTATACACTGAGAATGAGCTAAATAGCATTAGAGGTCAAGCGATTCCTTATCTTATGAGGACCTCTAGTGTTCATCCCTGGTATTAGAGCTTTAATCTGACAAACATATATGACACTTTTAATATTTTGGGGGCCTCTGAGAATGATAACATTTTGAAACTACACGTATTTCCTAAGAATTTCTTGTTCTTTATACAGTCATGGACAAAATTGTTGGCACCCTTGGTAAATATGGGCAAAGAAGGCTGTAAAAATAAATCTGCGTTGTTTCTCCTGTTGATCTTTAGTCAAAAAAATCTGCAAAATTCAAACATTTCATTAAAAATAAACAATTTTAATTGGGGGGAATATAATATTATAAAATAAATGGTTTTCTCTAATACAACCTGGCCATAATTATTGGCACCCTTGTATTCAAAACTTTCTGCAACTTCCATTTGCATGAAAAACAGCTCTGATTTTTCCCCCTTCATGCCTGATGAGGTTTGAGAATATATGGCAAGTGATTTTAGACTATTCCTCCATACAGAATTTCTCCAGATACTTCAAATGTTGGTGCTCACTCTTCTTCAGTTTATCCCACTCATTTTCCATAGGATTCAGGTCAGGGAATTGAGATGGTTATGGCAGAATCTTGATTTTGTGTTCAGTGACCAGTTTTTGTGTTGATTTTGATGTTTGTTTTGAATCAATGTGGTGATGGAAGATCTAACCATGACCCATTATAATATTTCTAACTGAGCAAGTCAGTTTTACCTTTTTTATCTGTTGGTATTTACAGTTTTTTTCAGTCGCTAACAAGCGTTTGTCCAATCAGTTGTCACATTTTCTAAACACAATTAGCACAGCATCGGTCTTTTATGGCCATACCATTCACAAATTTCATGTCGTTTTCACCCAATATGCTGTCAGTGAACACATTTCCACAATGCTTACATTTTCTTAACAGACAAGCTATACCTCCCAACAAAATTATGGATTGTTTTTGTAGTATTTACGAATGTTAACACACAACAACCCACAATAGCAAATACATTATTCCAAACCTTAGATACAGTATAAAAACCTCTGCTTCTGCAATGAAATCAGTTCAAAAACAATATCAATATCAAAAATATATCTCAGCTGATAATAAACAAACAATTGAATAATTGACACACAGCTGATTTATGTTGGGTAAATTGGGCCAACCACAGCTGATTCCAGTCTGGCTTACACTCAGAGGCAGTGGTTATTTTTTTCTATTACATTTACACTTATACAGTAAAATGAGGACTTTGAGGAGTGAAGTTTTGGAAACAGGGTTGGAGTCAATTCAGGAATGAACTCAACAATTCCAATTCAAAGAAGGACTTGGAATTGGAATTAGAATTCAACAATAATTACAGGAAACAGAGTTGGAATTGAATTGGAATTACAGGAAGTGGAATTCAATTCAGGGAAATTCCACTGAATTCCATTTATTGCTGTTTCTGAGCATCTATGTGTGATTGCATTTAGAGACAAACATTTTAACTTTATTTATGATGCTTTACAAATACCAAGTAATGTATGAAATACAGTTGATCAAATGCAAGTAAATAAAAATGAGAACTGTACATTATGAATTAATAATTGAATGACAGTGGTGATAAGTTTCTGTATGTACTATACATTCAATATATGATTACCACATAATATGTCTCAACTCACACAAAGATTGGTCATGTTCATTCATGTATTTCATTCATTTTTATTGCATCGAATTATCATCATTTCCTGAAATTTGGCATGTGAAATGATCATGCTTACCTACCTAACCAACTAAACATACAGTACTTTGTATTTCTTTTATATGTTTGTTGTTTATGTGATTTACAATATTTACAGTTTTTTACAGACGCTAGGACACATTTCTCAATACTTAGGTCACTTTTGCAAAACTCTTCACACAATTCTCCTAACTGACTTTCAGCTTGGCAAAGCAGTTCATTTCACATTCAAAATGCACTACAACTACCAAAACACTTTATTCAGGTCTCAAATAAACTTATTCTTCCAGAACACTAGCAAAGGTTGACAGCCGACAAACACACTTTGTCACCCACAAAACAATGAGCTAAAAAACACTAACAACATGTAGCATTACACAGTGTTTTCTTGTGTAAAACAAGGAAACATATGTTTATAATTGCAATATATATTGTTTATAACTGCAATATATGTTACTGGAATGAATCAGACATGATGCAGAATTCGTCAATATTTTATGTTGTTTATTTATTTTTTATTTTTTGTTACTAAGTAATTCCAAAATACAAGAATTTGTATACACACCATCCACTGATACAGATACAATAGTAATGCTAATCTACTGCATTTTTAGATTTGAAATATGTTTCAATAAAATATTGCTGTTGAATTTTGCTGTCTTATTCAGTTTTGCATTATGTTATTGTTTGGAACATAAGCTTAACAGTTTTGAAAACAGTATGTAAGCATGTGCAAAATGTGCTGTATGTACAAAGATTTTTGGTAGTTGTTGTGTCTGAGTGAGAAAAGAATTCTAGAAATTTGAGAGATGTAGTCATTGAATGCATTTTGTGCCAAAACAATGATAATTGATCCTCAGTTTAGTCCACATAGACTTCTGTTGTGCTCACTGTGTGAAGAGTTTTGCAAAAGTGACCTAAGTATTGAGAAATGTGTCCTAGCGTCTGTAAAAAACTGTAATGTACTATAAACTAGCAACTCAAGTGGAATTTTTTGGAATTTATTTGATTTCAATTCTGTTTCCTGACATTCCAATTCCAAATCCAATTCCATTCCAGGAAGTGAATTGGAATTTACCATTCATTCTCAATTCAATTCATTTCAAGATCGCAGAGATTAGATACAGTCATTTTGTGCTTTTTTTTTAGACACCCCCCCCCCCCCCCACCCCTTTTTATCTAGGCTTTTTGCTGTTGTTTTTTTGTTCAGAATGCTCTTGTGTTTCATGGATATTTTGTTCACTGTAAGCAATACAGTAAAACTTTTTCTGTTCTATCATACCGTGTTTCTACTGTACCTCCTGTAATAAACATAAAAAGAAACTTATTTGCTTTTTACTGGAATGCTTTTGAATGTGAACATTACTGTACATGTGGACAGACAGTTCCCAACCAAGAAATGTAGTGTCAAAATGGTGGATTGCATGTTTTGCATGCAAATACCTGGAAAACTGAAACATAAAAGTCTATGCAGTTTTTGTAATGTCAACAATAGCCAGTATTTTGAAACCTGGTGTACTTTGATTGACTGCATGTACCTTGTGAACTGAAAACAAGTGTTATTCTTTGACAGAATAATTTCATTTTGAGTCAGATTTCCAGTGTTTTGGTAAAGTTAGTGTGTGCAGAGAAAGATGTATTCTATTTCGAAATGAAGAGTTGGTATATATTTAACAAAATGTATTTTTGAGAAGAAAATTATCCATTTGGCCAATTGTGTTTTGTAGGTGTGAGTCTGTGTTAAGAGTTTAGAAAAAGTATCTGAAGTATGGGTAAGCGCTTGTTAGCGATTGAAAAAAACTGTAATATAAAACATGATGGCCTGTATCTGAACAAGATGTCTAGGACCTTTGGTGTAAAATTAGGTCCACAAAAAAGAACATCTGGTGATATATTTAAATGTGGACATGGGGCACTTTTTTATCCCTGTGTGCACCAAACCTTTAATGTGTTCTAGCTCCAAAAAAGAAAATTCTCATTTCGCATGGCAATAAAAGCCAGTCCTGGCTGAAGTTCCAGTATGGCAAATTAATATGGTGCAGTTTGTTTTTGCATGAGAGCAGATGAATTGTTTCTTGAACAGTGTCTGAAATGACTTGTTGTGATGGAGGTGCAGTTTTCCTTTATTTTTAATATTTTTTACTGACACTAAAATTCAACTGATTTCTGCAATTTTCCATCTGTGATCTTTGAAGAGTATTTGGCCACTTAAATTGTTCTCTTTGCCGCACATTAAGACAATATTGACACACATCATGTTTCAAGCAGATTTTTAACATCTCCAGTCCATTAAAACTTCTTAATTATTTCCCTGATGTTGGAAATGAGAATATTTAATGTTTTAAGTATTTTCTTAAAGCCACTTTGTATTGTGTAAAGATCAACAATATTTTGCTGTACATCAGAAGTATATTCTTTGGTTTTAATCATTGTGATGAATGATTGGGTTGGTTGGGGCTTTGTGTTACTAATATTTATTCATCTGTGCACCAAGACGTCATGACTGGACAACATCATGTTTCCAGTCACCTTGGTGTGCTAAGAAATTGGAAATTTCAATGGAAATATATTTAGGAGATAATTTACTCATACGAATTTCTAAGGGTGCCAATAATTGTGACCAGGGTGTATTAGAGAAAATTAGGGTTGTAAAATTAAGAGGCTGATTTAAAAGCGTTTTGCAAACAACACACTTCCTGCTGCCAGTTGGTGGCGCTATAACTTTGACTCATAATAGTCACATCTCTGTGATCGGCATCAGACGACAAACAAACTGCTGAAGTTTAGTCAAAATCAGGCAAAGTGTGTCAAAGTTATTAGACACTTCCTGTTTCTCATTTCTCGCCATAATTTGTCTCCCCGCCACGGCCAAACCGTTCGAGATATCGAAAATCCCTTGGCAATTTTGCATCCCCAATGTCTTGAGATCATGCTGACCGAGTTTGGTGGCCATCGGTGGAAAGGCCTAGGAGGAGTATTTCAAATTCCACAGCCTGATTTTTCCAAAAATCCACATTTAAATAAAAATAGCTGACTTCCTGTTGGTCGTAGCTAATGGGTGTAAATTAGAAAGTTGTCCGGCTTGATAAGTCCAATATATGTACCGAGTGTGGTGACTGTAGGAGAAAGTAACCCCTCAACTTTTGTCAAAAGGTGGCGCTATGGAGCGCCCGCTCAGTGCCCATTTATGGGCTTTTATCACTGTCTAAATATCATTAATACAGATGTGTGTGTTGAGTTTCATGAAATTCTAAGCATTTTAAGTGGCTCAAAAACACAAAAATCTAAATTTAAAGTTTGACACGTTGCCATGGCAACATGATAAAAGTTATGGATAACGCCCTTCACAGATTCTCATTGGTCGTGTTTTGACATTATTGTGATGAAGTTTCAAGCAAATTGAGTAAAATTAAGAGGCTGAGTTTAAAGCATTTCGAAAACGTCACGCTTTCTGCTGCCAATTGGTGGCGCTATAACTTTGACTCATAATAGTCACATCTCTGTGATCGGCATCAGACGACGAACAAACTGATGAAGTTTTGTCAAAATCAGACAAAGTATGTCAAAGTTATTAGGCACTTCCTGTTTCTCATTTCTCGCCAATAACTTTGTCGCCCCGCCACGGCCAAACAGTTCGAGATATCAAAAATCCCCTCGCAATTTTGCGTCCCCAATGTCTTGAGGTCATGTTGACCGAGTTTGGTGGCCATCGGTGGAAAGGCCTAGGAGGAGTATTTCAAATTCCATTGCATGCGCTTTTTAGACATCCCTGAATAGCTGACTTTCTGTTTGGCAAAGCACGGACTATGAGCGCGAAAGTTGTTCGGCCCAATGAGGTCTATATGTGTATGAATTTTGGTGACTGTAGGTCAGTTGGGCTCGGGCCCTAATAATCCTAAGGAAAACAATAGGGCCTTCGCCCTTTTGGGCTCGGGCCCTAATAATAAGAAACGGAGCAATTCCAATAGGGTCCTCACACCATCGGTGCTTGGGCCCTAATAAGGAGTAACCAGATATAACTAAAAGAGACATGAAGCACATAATAATAAAGACTTGTTTAAGTGGGGAAAAAACTGTAGGCATAAAATGACATCCAAACATTTCAGTGTTTCTGTAAGAATAGCCTTATTGGTTTCCAAATTTTATTAAAACTGGGTAATTTATTCTTTAATTTAAATCTCAATTCTTCTGTTACGGGTTGGTGCTGGATCGACGAGACGAGACACGAATTAACAAACAAACAAACAATGTCTTTATATAAAAATCCAAGGAGCAGACTGATCAAGAACATGAAATAACATCAACACACACACACAGCGTCAACATAAAGCAAAGACCGACAGTAAACTGAACTCAAAGACAGACTTATAAATGGTGACTAATCATTGCAGACAGGTGTACACAATCAGGAAGAAACCAAAGTCAACAGAACAGCAGGGGGAGACAATGGGAAAAACCAAATACATGAATAGACATAACTGTGACATCTTCCATGTGCAACATATTTCCCAGTTCTCTAGAGCCTAGACTGTTTTTTTTTTTCAGGCTTCGCAATCAACGATCAAATGACATGCATCCAGGGTTTTGCATTTCAGTACTTTGTCAAACCTCACCACTGAACAGCGGCTGACAATGATGTCTCTTTCTTATTTAAATGGACCACCATTTTTAAATTTTTTTAACTTTTGAAATTTTACAATAAAACTAACCTTTTTAAGTTTTCAAGTGTACGCTTTATTTGCCATACACCATTTGTCTCTTGCAAACTCCACAAATGTTTGTCTGTCAGTTCCTCTTCAGGGAACACACACCACATCAGAAACGCTTTGGGAACGCATCTTCGTGGCCGTGTCCTGATGCATGTTTGAAGTCAGTCCAATGGAATGGCAAGACTTAATGGGCATGGTGACGTAGAGACTGGGAAGCTTAAAAGCGCATCTGAAATAAACAGTGTTAGCTTCTGTTTCAGCAAGCGCTCTGTGTGTCAGTCTGAAATATCTGTTGTTTGTCAGTGTCAGTGCACAATCACAACAATATACATTACGGGTGTGAATACTCATGATCGTTGTTCCTGTCGGGCACACTTTGAAGAGTTTTCCCATGTTTGCGGTCTTTACGGATGGTCCTACTGTTGATGAGGCACAGCGACAATTGAGATGCGCATTGATTTTAGCGGAGGGGTTGGAGACAAGCCCTGCCCTTTCTCTGCCTTCACCCTCTTGATCTAGCGCTCTTTCTCAAGGTTTGGAAACCTGCGCTGCATTTTCTTTCCCCCTGAATGAGAGCTTGATGCTGCAGCTATCTCTAGGTTGATGTTGTTAGCACTGATAAAGAAGAGGTTATTGAGGGCTCATCACCTCAATGCACATAAGCAGACTGCATTTTAGATTGCATGCTTCTATCTCCCCTTTAGGAGTGGAGCATACATAGTCAGCTTTCAAGGGGGCTGGCTGTGTTCATTCATAAAATTCCTGGTGTGTACTAGTGTGCACTATCTAGAATGTTTAGCTCTGCTCCCATTGACGTTTCTTTTTTGAGGGAGGAAAGTATTATGCAATATAGAATCGAGTGCCTCAGATAAAGCAGATAAAGCCTACACGATGGGCCCAAGTACCGCCATGTGCCAACTCCTCATATCGGCGCAGTAAAAAGTTTTGATTCCAATGGTGTCAGACTTTTGAGGGCAGGCCCCTCTGGGAAATAGCAGTTTACAGCGACTGCAGTTCTCAGTGTCTGCCTGGGCACCTGGCGGCACTGGGAGGCTCGAATCCTCTAAGGAGTTTATCAAGCAGCCAGTTTGGTTTGTCCCTGCCGGTCATCCGCTTCAGGGCATTGAGAAAGATTGTCCCCTCAAGTCACCCATTTCTGGAAACCAAATTAAACTCTCTAGCTGTAATACTAGCTGATACCCCTGCCACCACCGGTGCTTCAGGGCTCAGTGGGCTCCAAAGAGCGATTGGTTGGAAAGAGCATATACATTTTTTGCAAACGTATGTGTTGGAAAGTAATTTAGAGAGTATATACATTTTATGAGTATGGCTCCTTGGGAGTGAACCCATGATTGCATGATTTATATCATAATGCAATGCTTTACCAATTGAGCTACATGAAACCAGAATCGTGACGCAGAGGTAACAACACATTATTATGAAAGTTTCCTGTTGTCGATGGGGAGGGCGCTAATTTAGTAAATGCTCAGTTGTGTCTATTTCAGGGATTTGACAAACGACCTATACGGGCGTATTGGTTGGAGGACATTGCAGGGTTCTGTCACAAAACCAAGAATAACCAGAGCAAAGTGACAGGACACACACCCAGATTTTAACTAATTTGTATGATTATCCCCTACTCAGTACAATGAATGAATTAATTTTAAAATGAGAAGCTCCTTTGAACAGTAGTGGTTCTTAGGCGTAATCAGACACATAAAATAATTTAATAAATGTATATTTACAATAGCACTTAAGGCCTATAATAAAATAAATAACTATTGGCTGATTGCTAATTGCAATGCAAAGACATGCAATACTGAGAGAGCAGAGCCAATTCACAAAAGAACAATTTATAGGGTAGACTGAGTACATTTGAGACATGTGTACAATTGAAACACTTTAAATAACTTGCACACACAGAAACCCAGAGCCGTGATTTTTGCTCCACACATGTATATTAGTGTTCTCTTTAATCGTGGGAAATTTGAAATGTGTGCATCTTTCCATGGTGAGATTTAAATTTTACCATGTCCCTTCCACAACGAACAGCTTATTATTCTTTTATGATTGTTACACTTAACATAAATTATTGCACACTTTACTTTAAAATAGACATATTTTATGACATTGTGCCATGAAAGGTCTTTTCATAATCTAGAGAAACATGCAAGTATGTCAGTGGGGTATGATTGATACACAGCTGTACCTGGATTGGTGCCCTATTGTGTCATATGCTGTTTAGAAGTACAGTGTTATGATAAAATAGATTAAAAGTCACATTTACACACATGCTATGCAAATTATGTTTAAAAAAATGATATTTGTGATATTTCAGCTGTCTATTATTAATAGACATATTTTCTAACATGAATGTTAAATGGAGGTTTCACAAGGTGGTAAAGTAGGTACAGTTGATATACCATTTTTAGGTCACTATGTATACAGTAACAGTGCAATCATATAAAATAAAATGCATATTCAGAGGTTGTGTGTGTTTGTGTACTGGTATTACGTTATGGGGACCAAATGTCCCAACAAGTACAGTAATACAAGTAATACCTTGTCACGGATTGGCCAGGTTCTTCCACACCCATCACGCAACGTTCACAATCACCAGAATTCTAACAAGTCTCACCTGCACCTAATCACCCACGCACTATAAGAGCACACCACACACTCCACTCATTGTCCGGGCTCGTTGCTACGAAGCGGACTCAAGCGAAAGCTACTCTCAGCGAAAGCTACTCTCAGCGAAATCTACTCTAAGATACTTACCTGTTGCTACTTACCTGTGTCTCGTCTTTTCCAATCTCTGTCCAGATCCAGTCGTCAGAGGCGATCGAGCCGTAAGCCTGTCCAAGTCTTCAAAGAGTGTGTGTGTGTGCCATAAGTCTTCTGGTCCGTTGCCACTTCAAGAGTGGCGTTTGATGTTCGCCTCCCGTCGTTCCTGCAAAGGAAAAGATCCATTAGTCATCCACGGTCAACATCTACAAGTTATCCATTCTGTGAACTCCATTACTTACCTGATCCACCAACCGAATCCACGTATCTCGCACTGCTGTCTCACTTACCATTACTTACCCTGTTGTCCGTCTGCTTCCCTAACATACCTTACAGGAATTTTTTAGGTCCCCATAAAGAAAACAAGCTTATAATTCATACAGAATGACTGAAAATGTAAAAATGCAGAACGTTTTGAGCGATGGGTAGGTTTAGGGGTAGGGTTATAGAATATACAGGTATGTATATTGTTATTTTTACTGTTATGTTTACATCTGTACTGTTTGCCATAGCTTTTTTTATAGTGTTAAATATTTGTTCCTATTTTGTTTAACTGAATCTGAATTAAATAAAGCAAATAAATAAATCAGAATTTAAAAAAAAAAATTGTGCAAAACTGTAATTTTGTAATTTTTTTTACATTTGCAATAAATGGTTAGCCAGCTTTAGAGCATTAAGAATGGGTGTCTCAACTGTACCATGGTACTGTTTCAACTGTACACCATATGGGTACAGCTGAGATAAAAATGCACCTTATGTTTCTGAGCTTTTGTGGAATTGTGGAAAATATAAACTACTTATGGCTATTATCAATTAATTATATCTTAGTACACAAACAAAATACATTTTATGTGAAAATCACTTCATTTCAGCATCTAGTTTTTGTGTAGTGATGGAAAAAAAAGCAGAAAGTGTCTCTACTGTTACTCAGCATACCCTATTTGAGAGCGGAGTGGAGAGATTCATCCTTGCGCATTACAAGGATGCGCAATCGGTTTACAATAATGCGATCTCGCCATTTGTCATTAAAATAACTGCATAAAAACTGCCTAAGTTTAGGCAGTATAAGAAAGAAGAAAGCAATGTTTTAAAGTTGCATGCGCGGGCACGTATGGTGCGTGGTGTGTTTCTTTATGGATCAGTACGCCTTTTGGGTGACATGCAAGAGGAAATGCATCATGTCTTCTGGCTCGCTCTGAGCTCGATTTAAAACCACAAGACACCACTGCGCGCTTTCCTCACGTTCAGTCAGCTACAGATTATTTCTTCTTTAGACATCAAACCGCTGGAGCTTTGTTCAGATTGGGAGTATGGCTCAGTGGATGCAATATACAATATTTCTGACTGCTGTTCTGCGAATATGGTCATCTACTGAGACGAGCAGAAGACGAGAGTTCACAGAGGCACAGGTAACAATAATGTGATTTATCGTAATAGTACTTTTATGTTACTTTTAAAGTTTTGATATCGCATCGTGCATGTGCATTTTTTTAAAAGTCAAATAATCAATAAACTAACCTGAGGGTTCCACGGTTGAATGAATCCCGATCCATCCAACAGCAAAAGACAACGTTAAAAAAATAATAGGTTTAAGAATACTAAACCCAAGAATGCTGAATTAATCTTAAAGATTACGTTAAATTTAAAAATATTAACACAGTTTTAGTGTGACCTAAACACTAAACTCAATTCAGTAGACATAGCCTACTGTGATTACTGATTAGTGCCTCTTAATAATTTTTGTCCAAAATATTCTGGTTTTTGGGTCAAGCTTAAAATCTTTTGTTGTATTTATCTGTTAGTCCTATTTATTAATACATTAATATTGTAATCCATACAATGTTTTGTAAATTATGTATGAATTCCATTCCATTGCACAAAACATGATGAACGTCTTATGATTATTAATCTCTTTAATTCAGATTATATTTTCACAAGTATTTTAAACTAGAGCTTTAACTCTTTTAAATCTATTCCAACACTGATTATTTCATTTGTCATGATATTTTTAAAAGTTTTATAATTTAACATTAAACAATAGGACTACTGGAATAATTTATTAAACTGCATACATAAACTCTTCACATTTAATAGATGTACCTGAGACGGTTTGGATATCTAGATACTCCACTGAACCCAGAAGCTCAGAAAGATTCCAGTGAGTGGGATATGAAAGTGGCTCTCAGGTAAAACAGTCTACAGTGAATGTTGTCTATGTATATAGACTTATGTAGATTTTTCTGTTTATTTCCCTTAAAGCACATTGGTTCCTGCACATACTAAACATGTAACTAAATATGTTACAATTATAAATTAAATCCACAGTCTTTCCCTATTTTCCCTATGTAGTTATACTTGATAATGGTACACTTTCTAAAGTTAAAGTTTTTTATGACTTCTGACCTCATATCTCTGTTGTCTTTACTGCTGTGTTCTTATGGACTGTCATATTTGTAAAAGTCTTTTTCAGAAGGTGTCAAGTCTGCCAATCACTGGAAATCTTGACAGAGACACTCTTCTTAAAATGAGGCAGCCGCGGTGTGGTGTTGAGGACCCCTTCAACCAAAAGTCTTTAAAATACAGACGATTTGGTGGTGCGCACTTACTTACAGATTGTTTCATAATACAGTCAACCTTGTCAACAAATAAGTAACATTTTCTATTAAGTCTGTATTATAATGAAGGTTGATCTTAATGCATTGTTATGCATGCACAATGCCTTATTTAAAAAAAAAAAAAAAAATTAAAAAAAGAAGAGAGAGATTTAAGGATCTATTTGCAGAAACAACGAACAAAATAAAAAAATAAAAAAACTAAGAAACACTGGCAAAATAGAACATAAACAAGGACTGACACAACTGAACTGAAAACACAAAGAAGGTGGGGAAATAAACAAGGGACAGGTGAGCATAAACTGTAAATAAATGGAATCCAAAGAAAGTGGGCAAACAGGAATTAAACACAGGAACAAAAAACTGAAACAGAATTTGGCATGTATCATTTCATAAATAATTGTTCTACCACATTATAATACTTTTAAGAGTATGATGTACACAAATGTACCCTTTTAAGATAAAATATAGTCCCCATTGTTATACTGTATTGTGGATAGAATTTAAAGGGATAATTCACCCAATAATTTAATAATTTACTTACCCTCAAACTGTTCCAAAACCTGTATAAAAACTTTTTTTTAGTTCTTTCTTCTGTTGAACATAAAAGAATATATTTTCCAGGAATGTGGGTAACCAAACAGTCAATGGTCGCTACTGACTTCCATATAGTATGAAGAATTATATCAATAATATTGATATAGTATAATAATAATAATAATATATATATATATATATATATATATATATATATATATAGTCTATAGAGACCATCACCAGGGGCCTCATTTATAAAACTTTCTTACGCACTGATTTGATCTTAGAGTGTTCGTACGATCAAATCCACGTCAAAGTACAGATTTATAAAAACCGTCTTTGACGTGGAAAAGTACTTATCTCCATGTCAGATTCCAGCTTGGCGTACGACCGTTTCCTTGTGGTAATGCCTGGTATTGCAGATAGTTCAGCCTCACTATAATTTGATTTCTTGCGCTCCTTTTTACTTGCCATTGTGACAGAGTTTTTGCTTTAGGAATGAGCTCATTTTATATGTTAATTAATTAAGCAGGGGAGTTTCGACGGCGGAACATTCAGCTGCACACAATTCCACGATCATTTGTGATTTATAACCGAATGACTGGCATACGCATGGATTTCGTGGTACGTTCGTTTTCTCTGAATCGCTCTTACGATCAAATCAGAAAAGTTCTTAGATAAAATCAAGGATGGTTTCTACGCAAGTCTTTATAAATGAGGCCCCTGATTTAGCACACTCCTCAAAATATCTTCTTTTGTGTTCAGTGGAAGAAAGAAATTCACAAGTTCAAAACAACTTGAGAGTGAATGATGGCATTTTCTTTCACATATACCAAGCCTTCCTGTAATCATGCAAAAGGCTTTTTATTGTGGTCATAATAAGTGGTCCTAGACTGCTTAAGGTAAAATAACATAAATATGCATGCAATAAATTGCCATAAGAATAGCCTTATAATGATTTATAAATACAGGTTTCATAGGAAGTCTTATCAAAAAATGTATTTAAAAGACTGGGAAATGTTATGGGCCTTGACCTTCTCTGTATAAGCTCACCGAAACAACACTTACAAGTATTTGCAAGCACTTGACTGTGCATCCAGAATACTTACTTTAATTTTCTTTCAAATAGCTGTGACAAAATGGTATAAGATAATAATCAGAATTGTCAGAATGTGTAAGGTACACTCATTCGAATTGTGCTTAACATGCAACACTATGATGTATTATGATAAACAATCTAAGGATAAACAATAAAGGATAGAATAGAATGGCAGATATAACTAAGTAAATAACTTTAACTTATTTTGTCTTTCTTATTTCATAGGATTTTGGCGGAAGAAAAACTTAACATATCGCATTTACAACTACACACCAGATATGGGGAAAACTGCAACACAGACAGCCATATGCTCAGCATTTAAATATTGGAGTGATGTCACCCCACTCAGCTTTAAAGAGATTACCTATGGACTTGCTGATATT
Source organism: Garra rufa (assembly GCF_049309525.1). NCBI lineage: Eukaryota > Metazoa > Chordata > Actinopteri > Cypriniformes > Cyprinidae > Garra > Garra rufa. Next base: position 27,305,084 of record NC_133380.1, read on the forward strand.
CGAATCTCTTTTCACAAGAGAGATGGCTGTCCTTCACCTTTTGATGGTCCTGGTAAGTCAATCTCACAAAATGAATTATAATATTTGATTTAATAATAAAAATTATACATTAAAAAATAACAGAACATGTATTATATGATTTTTTAATGTAATTATTATTAAGATCTAATATTATATGGTATGTGTTATTCTCTCAACCAAGATATGGCAAACTGTAAGATCAGGGACACAACAGCTTTATGAAGCATTGTTTTACAATGCAGAACAATAATCTTTTGTTAGGCCATGTTCTTGCCCATGCTGAAGCCCCTCCATCAGGAATAGTTCACTTTGATGAAGATGAATTCTGGACTGAAGGAAAGTATTATGGTTCCAATCTGCGTATTGTTGCGGCTCATGAGATCGGGCATGCTCTTGGTTTGGGACATTCCCAGTACAGCAGTGCTCTTATGGCAGCACACTACACTGGTTACCAAGCCAATTTTAGGCTTCACACTGATGATATCAGAGGAATCCAATCCATATACGGTAAGATAAGCCAAACATATAATTGAACATTTGCCAATGTTTATAACTTCTTACATAATTACTCATATGATTTCAGGTAAAAGGATCTCTAGTACAACCACTGCTGATGATATCTATGCTGTGACATATTCCACTACCATGGCCCCGTTTCCCAGGGGTGATGTGCTAGATCCATGCAGTGCTAAACTCGATGCTATAATGCTGGGTGAGAAAACCATGTAGTATAACAGTGCCCATGAAGTTCATTGATATCATGTAACATGATATAGAAAATATTATAAAATGTTCTTTTGTGTCTGTGTGTGTTAGGTCCCTCACGTAAGACGTATGCTTTCAGTGGGGATTATGTGTGGACAATAACAGATATGGGCCATAACTCTCCAGTAAAAATAAGTTTGCTATGGAAGGGGCTGCCAGGAAACCTGAATGCAGCTGTATATTCATCAAGAACCAACAAGACATACTTCTTTAAAGGTAGATTATTATTTTCTGCACATAAAAGCTGTGTTTTAATGCATTTTAAAATATGTTTTATTAAAAATTTGATATTAACTTTTTTTTACTCACTAGCCACTAGTGGTTTTCCAAATTACTAGCCACTCAGCATTTTCACTGGCCATATTTTTTTATTGGGAAATTACGTTTTAATATGACTAAAGTTACTGCATACTAAAATTTATTTAAATTGATTTCCCTATTTAAAGGGCATTTTCCCTACACGTATTTAAATGCATGCATCATCTTTCATTTCAAATTCGTATATTTTATTAATAATTTCACCTAATAGGGCTGCTACAAATAAAATGGAATCGTTATTAACAAAACCGATCTTTTCAATTGCAGAAGAAACAGAAGCAGCTGAAGTGCCATTTAGATGAAGCTAAAATTTAATGAAGCTAAAATGAAGCATGAAAGCATTTACATTTTTACATTGCAAAATTGCAACAGTATACATAATGTTATGAACTTGGTGTTTAAAAGCTTTTTTTTATTATTAAAAATATGAAATGTTCAAAAAAATGCAAAGATAAGCTACTATTAAATATGAAAGTAAACCGCCAATAGGTGGCAGAAAGTGTCTGTCTTTATGAATGGACCACTGAATTATTGAATTATCAGAAATGCTGAATCATTCAGTAACGAAACACTGCTGTATGTTGCTAAGATATGTGTGACTGTTCTGCTGTGATCTTTGTTTTAAACTATTTTCATTAACCATATCGAGCAAAAACAGTCAACACTGACAATATTGTACTAAAATGTTTATTAACTACTGTGGTTTGAACTCTTGTATAAAATCAATGTCAAATTTGCCAATGTCAATACAATATTCATTATCAATTGCCATTTACACCAAATGTAATAAAATCAGAATCATTCTCGCCAAAATTTCGGTGCTTCTCTAATTAGAGTTTTTAATCAGATTAGTTGTCTGGTCAGGCAGGTAAAATTCTTTATTATATTACTATATTAATGTCGAGCACCGTTATAAAATTCATGTGACCGCTACTGCTGTGTTACCCACCACTGCAATGCCAAGCCCTTACTGCATTGTAGTCACAGTAATTAATGTAATACAAGAGATGCCGTTTACTGTAAAAAGTTTTAAAAATAGACAGTCCACTCATACATACAGGAATGGGATAAGTCGAAATGCTCAACATGGCGGATGCCGCAGGGTGTGTGGATTATCATAATACTGATAGCTGATTCCAAGCTACGGTGCAATCATTATATTGAAATTGATTAAATTCAAATGATAAATACTATAGATAAAAAAGTATGTAGTTTGACACACAGTAGAAGTCAGTTTGTTGGAATCTGTCCTAAAGTTGAAAAGGGCTATGTGGTTAGAGCTGGTCCTAAGTCAAACATCTGGCCTGGGAAAAGACTGGATCAGGCTCACTCTGGTAACCTGGTGATGAGACAGTGAAACAGAAAGACACTAATATAAGCATAGACTTTCTTCACTTTTTCCCTTCACAAAAAACTGGAGAAACCCATGGCAATGTCTGGAGTCCAGACAGGTCAGGACTGTGTATGCCAGACTAGTCTCTAGGAGCAGCATTGAACATGGAGGGGAATTCTCTTCATCAGTCCCTGGGGAAGCAAGAAGAAGAAGGAGTGATTGGCTTAAGTCACAAGACATAAAATGTGGGATTGATCTTGTATTGTAGAGGAAGACCTGACCTCCTGAATGGTATTAAAGGGTTTCTGAACGCCAGGTATCTATTTGGTGTGTACCTCACTGCCCTGTGCAGCTGAACGCGGTTCTATATATTTTCACTCTCCCTGAACCAATGATCATTGGCAAAGACTTCAAATGGTTCATCTGACCATGGAAAGAGTTGAGGCTGGAATCCAAAGACACACTGGAATGAGGTGAATCTAGTACATACAAGTCACTGAAAGTTCTTAGCCTTCCTGTCACAGCAGGTTCTCGAGAAGCTGGAGATTTCTTGGATTGTGTTCTCTCTTTGACCATTGGTCTGGGTATAATAATCAGAGGAGCACAAGACCGGAGAAATAACTGTGGCCCTCAATTTGTCACAATGTCTTCTGGCAGGCCAGATGTGCTGAACAGATGATAGAACAGGGCCTCTGCCATCTCCAGTACTGTGGGAAACCTCTTAAACTGAATCAAATGGCAGATTACATAAAACTAATCCACTTCCACTAGAATGCAGGTGTTGTGGTTTAGATGGAGGGGAAAGGTTACAAAGTCCATGCCAATGTGGGACTATGGTCGTTGTGGGACAGGGAGTGGCTGGAATTTCCAAGATGGGAGACACTTTGGTCGGCACACATTTTCCACACATAATCACATGTTCACTTGAGCACTCAGATTTTGCCACAAGTAGTTTTTTTCTACCCAACTTCAAAGTTTGGATAACCATGGATGACCAGAACCAGGTGTTGAGTGCAGTCATTTCAAGAGCTTCTGTCATACAAATTCAGGGGTATATAAGTGTGGCCCACAGTACAAGCAGGAAGAGTGGGATCATGAGGTGACTGAGGCAATGAATATCCCATTGAATGAGGAAAAATGGAGGATGGGAGAATGAATATGAGGTCATCTTTGTAATGATTAGGAGTATGCAGTCAGAAGAGGGCATCAGCTTTGATGTTTTTAAAACTAGGTCCGTATGTCAAAGTGTAGTGAAATCAAGTGAAGAAGAGTGCCCACTGTGCCTGGCGGGGATTTAGGCACTTGGCAGAGTGGATGTACTTTACTCTTTTGTGGTGGTTATGATGACTTGGAAGGGTAGCTGGGATCCCGCTAGTCAAGTCACCATTATCTGTATAGTGCTTTTTACAACACAGAATCTGTCAAAGCAGCTTCACAGTGATAAACAAGAAAATATATACATGTATTTGATTAAACTCAGCTCAGTTTGGCTATAAGCAGTTCTAAAAAAGGCAGCAATGTCATTATTCAGCTTAGTTAATTCAGTGTTGATTCAGTTCAGTATTATAAATCTCTTATAAATCTCTTCTCTTCTACTTATCTTCTCTTTTTTCTCAGGTGAAAAAGTCTGGAGGTTCACAAATTACCGCCTTGACTATCGATACCCCAAAACACTAAAAAGAATCCCTGCCAACATTGATGCTGCTTTGTATTATGAGAAGAACAAGAAAATTTTCTTCTTTAAGGTATAGTGAGATTTTAACATTCTGTATACAACCTATGCTTGAGTGAAAAAAAATCAAGCTCCAGTTGTGGGGACCCAGAGCTACACAACATTTGTCTTTCTTATTTACACACCTGTACACACCTGATTAAAATCAGAAACCTCAATATTACTCAAGAGCTGCATAAACTAAACTTATATTGTGTCAGAAAATGTGTACTACTTCACTGCTCCTTATGCTGTGTGTACTCCTGCACTATTCTAGTCAACATTTGAAGTGGATCAAAGTTTTTGATCAAACAATACCCGTTCTTGTCTTAGGACAACATTGATTAACTTCTTTAATCCACTTCTAATGTTGACTACTGTTGGAGTAGATAAAGTGAGCAAATGCGTCAAATATACATTTAGGTATGACAATGGGCCCACAGCATTATTAAAATGACTTAATGATTGCCAAATATTCTTTAATCATCCACCAAATTAAAATTTGTTGCATACACCATCTTGTGAGTAAACAGAAATGTCATTTCTGTGACCTATAAAAAATACTTGGAATTAAGCTGATTTAATGATTAAAAACAAGAAACTTATTCATAGAATTACATTTATTTTGTTTTAAACTTTAACTTTAAAATTTGTCAGTCTAAATTTTAGAATGTTTTAATCAAATTTTGTGAAGGGTAAAAAAAAGAAAAAGAAAAGAGAGCAAAAACTAGAGCCACTGAATATTTGTTAAAGCTGCACCTCACGCTCTCTCTTCTAGCTCAAAAGTCTTCTCCACATTGGATTATGGCAGTGGTTTTCAATCCTGGTCCTGGCACCCTACCTCTTTGCACATTTAGTATATCTTTCTTATCTGACAGACTAAAACCACATTCACGACATGCAGCAAGGAAGAGCTAGTGACTTCCACTAACACAAGAAACAGTGACTGTTGGCAACAGAATGTGGGCATGTCAAATGATGCAACAAAGACATTGTAGATGCAACAAATGAACCACAATTTTCAAGAGCAACAACAAATATAGGAGCGGAGACTATGTCTCACACATCACTGTCTTAAGTACAGGGAAGACGGGACAGAGCAGAGTTCAGAGCGATTATATAATTTTACTGTAACCTCATACATGGATATAATAAAATGGTGTTTGAAAAAAGCTTTAGGCACTCTAATTGAATTTGATTTATAAAGTGATAGTTTGTGTTGTTAATTATATGATGCAGTGAGCAGTTAAGCACTGCTGCAGTTATGCATGTTACAGTTATGCATGCATAATGTTGATTATTAGGAACAAGAAAATTGATTATTTGTCCAATTTTAATGACGCTTTAGTGATATGTGGCAGTACAAGTGAGTTTGTTACGGAAACCCGTTTCTGCTTCTGAATAAAATATAAAAAAGATAATTGCAACTTTTTATCTCACAGTTCTGACTTTTTTCTCACAATTGTGAGTTTAGATCTTGCAATTCTGACACTGAGATATAAATGCACACTTGCGAGTTACAAAGTCAGAATTGCGAGATAAACTCACAGTTGCGAAAAGTAAAGTCAGAATAACTCAAACTCGCTTTTTCCATTTTTTTCTCGCAATTGTGACTTTTTATATTGCAATTCTGACTTTTTTTCTCGCAAATTGTGACTTTACATCTTGCCATTCTGACTATATATATAAAATTATAGAGATAATTAAAAGCAATATGAAGATATAAAAGCAATTCTGACTTTTTTCTCGCAATTTCGACTTTGTATCTCGCAATTCTGACTTTTTTCCCTCAAGAATCCAGTATACCAACCACGTATCATCAAGTATCCAGAATGTAGGAGCAAACTACTTCAAGAACTTCTATGTCTGCTACACATATCCCCAGATACCTCATTGGCATCAGCTACAGAAAGGGATAGCGATGGGTTGAGTTCTCCAATCCTTCTCACTCTACCATTTGAGATCACCATAATAGGATGAAGACAGGTGGTTTGCAGAGTTAGATTGCAGTCAGGACAGCGGAGTGAGAAATGACAGCATCTCCTTCTCAGTCAATGGTGAGAGAAGCCCACTTCAAAGTCTTGGGAAGCTCTATACTGATCTGACAAGTATCTGGATACCTCTGTGACATCACATCTGACAGATCCGTTGAGCAAAATTGACCAAAGCTTTCTCCTAGAAAGGTTTAAGGTTTGGTGTGACCAGTTCACCCTATACCAACACCTTATGTACCCCTTGAAGTTGTGACATCACCTTCACAGCAGTTGGACTAGATGGACTGCAAATCCAACAGCTACATCCCACAATGCCTTTCCAACACAGCACTGTTTGGGAGAAACACCTTACAGCTGCATCTAAAAACCAACAGCCTGCGCTACAAGCAGGAGAAGGTAAGACTCCTGTTTGAGAGACTCACCTGACCACACCATTTAAAACAGTTCAAGTCTGCTCCGGACGAAAGTTGAATGTAGCAGGAGTAATTTACTGGAGTAATTATTTTTCAGCCGACTTCTACTCCTTACATTTTCACGCAGTTATCTGTACTTTCTACTCCTTACATTTTAAAAATACCCTCGTTACTCCTATTTCATTTCGGCTTGTTTTCATTCCGGCTTGTCATCGTTCAATAAAAAAAAAAAACCCTATCCAGATAAAACGCGCCATCCGGATAGAGTGAATTTAATTGTGGTTGGATGAGAAGTATAAACTAGGGATGCACCGATACGAATCGGCCGATCATGCTTGCGCGTTTTGTCAGTAAAGCCGGTTCTGTAATCAGCGGTAAATGCCATCAGGTGCGTGATTTCACGTTGAGCCGTATATACTACACACAGCCGTTGTTTACCGACGAGCTGCGCAAATCAATGTTCATTATCAGTGTGAATGTGCGCAGCTCGTCAGTGAACAACGGCTGTGTGTAGTATATACGGCTCAACGTGAAATCACGCACCTGATGGCATTTACCGCTCATTACAGAACCGGCTTTACTGACAAAACGCGCAAGCATGATCGGCCGATACGGATCGGTGCATCCCTAGTATAAACATATACCATTCCGACACCCTATTGGTTTGTACGCGATCCATCGCACCTGCACATGACACAAATCATGTCAAACTCCAGCAAGGACATAGCCAGTGTTGAGGTCATTACTCAAAAAAGATTATTTCTTAAAAGTTATTATTTCTCCACTACTGGCTCATTTATCAAAGGGGCGCTTTCTCTTCGTCCTCCACAAATTAAGCTACAGTAGGTAGTTCAGTAGAGAAGTTTGAATAAATAAGCATTTGCGATTGACAACGCGATTGACAATGTTGTGATAACACAATACTTATAGGCAGCAACTAGTCATTATATCTTCCGCTCCATGAAACACACGTTAATGCTTAGTAGTACACATATATTGTTCTTTAATGTATTTGCATTGTACTAAAATGCATTCATTTTCAATGGGCATATATGTGGCTGAAACAGGTAGCCTAGTGCATCCCAAATTTTTCTACGTTAACATTTTAATATAACATTATAGTCGATTATGGCCTTTAGAAAAATGTTTTTTTGAGGAGGTGGGGTAGTGCATAATAGGCCCCTGTGGTGCGACCTAAGCTTTTGTCCTTAATGGCATTTTTTTCCTTACATTACTTTTACTTTTATACTTTAAGTAGTTTTGAAACCAGTACTTTTACACTTTTACTTGAGTGAAAAGCTTAAGTTGATACTTCAACTTATACAGACGTCTTTTTAAACCCTATCTATACTTCTACCTGAGTAATGAATGTGAATACTTTTGACACCACTGATATACATGATCAAAGCAGTGAGCCAGGAATGCCATGGCAATTTGACAATCTGGGAGGCAGCTGAGTGGAACTTGAATGCTAACTAAATTTCCCTCAGAAGATCACTATAACCATTGCTTCGTCCAGACATACATCGTCCTTCCACTATGTTGGTCTTGGCAGAACTAACCGTGCCATGGGAAGAAGGAATGGAGGATACATTTGATAGGAAACTGGAAGCTCCAAACTGAAGAAGGTCCTCAAAGTTCTGGCAGAGGAGGCAGAACAGGGGAGCTTTTGGCTCTGGCTCCAGAGGGAAAACAAGATGTGGGCAAAAATGGATCTTAGGGCCTTTCTGCAGGGGATGGTAAAGAGATGTCCCTGCCCCTGCTCCACTACCTTGATATATTCCAGGATTGAAGGAGTAAAACATCAGTAAATGCGGATGTGCGTCTGGGAGACGTGCTTTGATCATCTGAATCAGGTGTGTTACATAAGAGAGATATACACAAAATAGGCAGAGCGGTGGGGAACCAGGACCAGATTTTAGAATTACTGGATTGTAATAAATAGTTCTTTGGCACATATACAACAGATATTTACTCTAAATTTTTAATCAGAAACATCTACAAAATGGATTATATTTTGAATGCATTTTTATATACAATGCACTATATAGTAAGCATTTTCAGACACAGCTTTGGTTTGTCAAATAAGGGAGACAAAATACGGAGTGCTTTGGGTCACCAAAACAGAAGTTAAGAACCACTGCTCTATGTATTACAGGGGTCATGAAATGCATTTTAAAAATGTTTATAATGCTTTCTGAAGTATACTTATAAACTTATGTTTTTTTTTCTTCAAAAATGGTTATAATTTAGATATAAATGGTCATTTTCTACCGTGAATTTAGCCCTTTAATTTGAACGCATTGGAGAGGGTGTGTCTGCTATGAGACTTCATTGTAAACACTGATTTTTATATTATGATTACATTCTTGAGGTAAGTTTATAAGGTATTGCACTTGAGATTGATAGACAGACTTGAGTTGTTCATCACACACCTCCTTGATTACATAGGACATGATATCCAGGCATTTCAGAATGGTAGAAATGACTGACAGCTCCAGTCAGTTTTTTATGCTGTTAATAATGTGAAGTAGTCACACAACAGAAAAATTACACAAAACACAGTCCTTATTTTACTCATTTATCAAAGTCCAGGGGCCTCATTTATAAAACTTTCTTACGCACTGATTTGATCTTAGAGTGTTCGTACGATCAAATCCACGTCAAAGTACAGATTTATAAAAACCGTCTTTGACGTGGAAAAGTACTTATCTCCACGTCAGATTCCAGCTTGGCGTACGACCGTTTCCTTGTGGTAATGCCTGGTATTGCAGATAGTTCAGCCTCACTATAATTTGATTTCTTGCGCTCCTTTTTACTTGCCATTGTCACAGAGTTTTTGCTTTAGGAATGAGCTCATTTTATATGTTAATTAATTAAGCAGGGGCGTTTCGACGGCGGAACATTCAGCTGCACACAATTCCACGATCATTTGTGATTTATAACCGAATGACTGGCGTACGCATGGATTTCGTGTGTACGTTCGTTTCTCTGAATCGCTCTTACGATCAAATCAGAAAAGTTCTTAGATAAAATCAAGGATGGTTTCTACGCAAGTCTTTATAAATGAGGCCCCAGGCTTTAGATAGGCTTTATGTAACATTGTTACATACAAGTTGGTCAAGTACATCTTTCAGTAAAGTGTTTTTGCAAAGCTTCTATCCATTTGTGACTAGTTTACAAAAGAATAATGAAATGCCCCCCCCCCCCCCCCCCAACAATGCTCTACTGAACAGCACAACATAATTAGCAGGCATCTAAATCTTTTTCATTCCATTTACATTTAGTCATTTAGAAGACACTTTTATCCAAAGCAACTTACAATTGGGGAATACAACAAGCGATTCATCCTAAAGAGGCAGATCGACATAGAAAGTGCTCATAATACCATATATCAGGCATTGTTTAGATACAAGCTAGTACAAGCTAGAAATGGAACAATAAGAAAAGAGGAGAACAGAGTTTTTTTTTTATATTGAGTAGTGTTGAAAGAAATTTGTTTTCAGCAGACGCTTGAAAATGGTCAGGGAGTCGGCATTCTGATAGGGGTGGGAAGATCAGTCGTGCTGCTGCATTCTGAATCATTTGTAAAGTTTTGATTGTGCATGATGGAAGACTAGCTAAATAAGCATTGCAGTAGTCCACCCTAGAAATGACCAGGGCCTGGACAAGAAGTTGTGCAACATGCTCTGTTAGGAAGGACCTGATCATTCTGATGTTGTGCAATGCAAACCTGCAAGATCGAGCAGTTTTAGCTATGTTGTCTTTGAAAGTCAATTGGTCATCAAAGATTACACCAAGATTTCTGGCTGAACTTGATGAGGTAATTGTTGATGAACCTAACAGGAAAGACAAGAAGCTCAGTCTTTGCCAGATTGAGCTGTAGGTGATGTTCTTTCATCCATGCCGAGATGTCCGCCAGGCAACCTGAGATCCGTGCAGCTTCTGTTGGATCATCTGGTTGAAATGAAAGATAGAGCTGTGTGTCATCAGCATAGCAATGGTAGGAGAAGCCATGTGCCTTTATGATGGACCCAGAAATGTAGTGTATATGGAGAAAAGGAGGGGTCTCCAAGAACTGAGGAACCAGTTGATGTGCTTTGGATACCTCCCCTCTGCAGGCCACCCTGAAAGACCTACCAGTGAGATAAGATTTAAGGAAAGGACGTGACATACTTGGCCAAGGGATCACCATACTCGTACTCAGACCCTTGACCCATACTGAGAATTTGTGCTCTGCATTTAACCCATCTAAATGCTCACACACACCGTGAACACACACCCAGAGCAGTGGGCAGCCATATTGCTATTGCTGCTGTAGGATCTCAGCGCAAATCAGACAATTCAGGCGATTCAATTCGAAGTTTTGAAACACTTCTACAAACCCAAATTCCACAAGAGGCCCAGCATGTAGTAAAATTTGACACCCTGGCCCCAGCCAGCCTGAAGCAAACCTAACCAACTAGGAATATGCAACGTTAACAGAAAAGGATATTTGTTGACCATTCCAAGGAAGGAGATTGTCAAATTTGGAGCAAGTAACCAAGATTAATTGTCAAAGAGATGCACATCTTGAACATCACATGAGAATCATTAGAGATTTCGGTTGGTGGACTCCCCCACCCGGAGGACAAAAGACTGAGATTCCTTCCCTAAACTTTTGACCTCCCAGCTCAGAGAACGTATCCTCACGCTCCCAATACGGCCCAGAAAACTGCCTATTGATGTATATATGCACCTAAAATGATGCTAAAAAAAGGACTCATGAGCAACTCATCATTTCTATGCAGAACTTCCTATCCTCTTTGTAACCCATACATTTGCCTATTATGTTTTAATCACTTATTGTGTATGTCCTTTTTAATAACTATTGAATAGCTTAATGGTTTATGTTGGTGTTTGGTATGCCCGAGCTCGAAATTGCATTCTCGAAATGTTTCTGTAATTTAATTCTTTGTAAAATGTATTATAGTCTTGTTATAGAAATCATGTCCAAATTTGTCTCTGCAAAGAGCGGGAAATTGGGACCACGGGACTGATCAGATAACATTGTGATTTATGGTTTGGGAGGAGCAACCAGCAGTACCCCAACTTAGGACAATGTTCTAATTGGTCAAGACACCATTTGGCATGTGTCCAAAAGCTGAGTTTAAATACTCAGGACACCATCAAAACACTCTCTTACTCCTTACTCTTACGCTCTTACTCTTACTCTCTTTGTGCTTTGTGCCGCCGCGTTTCGACGCTGCTGGCCTGCATGCCAGCTGCTCCTATAAATGAAACATGAGAAGATCGTTACACTTCTGTCTTTTACTTTAATTCTTTTATTTCTTTCCGTTGAGAGTTTCGTGTTCTAGTTAAGTTTTGTGCAAGCCGCGACCGACCAAAACGTCTTCGCTGACCTGAACTTTAACAGCGCACAACTCGCATCCTCAGCCAACGCCCAAGACTTCACAAAGGACCACAGAACCAACCAATCAACAACCTCAGGAAACCCCCCTTTCTGGAACGACGCGACGAAAGGAATTCCCTCAACACAAGGCAACGCAAGTACAACCTCCAGATTCTACTGAACTGGTGCATTTGATATAAAGTTTAATAACCTCTTTGAGAGACTCAATACGAGGGTTAATTAAGTGATTGATGGTTGTTCAGGTCTAAGCAATTACACATATTGCTATAAACTTGGGACTTCATATTTTCATTCCTCTAAACTCATTCTTTCCTCACTTTCTCTTTCTGCAACCTGTGTGAATGCATGTGTTTATGTTAGATTAGTTTGTATGTGTTAGGTTTATCCAATAAAATCATATTTTTATTAGAAAAGATAAGTATCTTGTGTTTCGTGCTTACAAGTTAATGTCTTAAACTGCAGATTTTGCTACTGTGCTAATACAGTGTTTTCACTATATTCTGGATAGTAATATCCATTGCAGAGTTTCTGTTACACGGCTTGTTTAATGAATCGCGGGTCGACTCTGAACAGCCGTAAAACAGCACTTTGTTTAAATTCCCTTTTGAATTATATTCGATTCCCTTTGAGCTAAATATTAAATGTACATAATCGCTACACTGCAGTGCCCGGGAGCAGTTGGGGGTTCAGTGCCTTGCTCAAGGGAGAGAGGAGAGAGCGCTGTACATTCACTCCACCCACCTACAATCCCTGCCGGACCTGAGACTCAAACCTGCAACCTTCGGTTACAAGTCAGACTCTCTAACCATTAGGCCACAGCTGCCCCAGCGAAGTGGAACCCCTGTGATGATTCACAGTGTCAAAAGCGGTAGATAGATTCAGAAAAATAAGTACTGATGATCTGGAAGGCTTCAGTGACTGACAGCAGTGCAGTTTCAGTTGAAGGGCCACTCCTGAAATCTGACTGGTTAGCATCCAGTTGGTTGTTCTGTTAGAAAAACAATGCTACCTGGTTGAAAACGACTCATTCAAGTGTTTTTGCTATGAATGGAAGGAGAGAGACAGGTCTGTAGTTTTCTATAAGTGAAGTGTTTAATGTTGGTTTTTTGAGCAGTGGGGTTGCCTGAGCCTGCTTGAATGCAGTGGGGAAAGAGCTTGTAAGGAGAGATGTGTTGATGATGTGTGAGTGCTGGTAAAAGTGTAGGAGAAGGTGTAAAGGGATAGGATCTAGTGGGCATGTTGTCGGATGATCCTATTTTAGTATCTCTAGATTTTTTTATAGTAAAAGGACCTTTTTATATGTTAAAAGATCGAGGACATTTTTTTTTTCTTATTCATGACCACTTTAGATCATTAACTGATTTATTTTTTTTTTTCTTAGGGCTCAGGCTATTGGCAGTGGGATGAAATGGTTTATAATGACCTCAGCATTTATCCCAAACCCATTACCCGTCTGTTTACTGGCATCCCATCAAATCCTGATGCAGCTTTTACATGGAACAATGGGAAGATGTATTTCTTCAAAGGTGACAAGTACTGGCGCTTAAACGAACAACTAATTGTTGATTCTGGCTACCCACTTAGCAAGCGTGTCCGCTGGATGAGGTGCAACTAATTTGCACTGTTTCCATTTAAACTAAAAGAACATTTAAAGCTACCCTATATAACTTTCTGCCCTCAGCTTCACACTTCCCAAAGCCAAAGCTACTTTTCTCTGTGACGCATGGGTGGATGATGTATGTATGCAATTTCCAGTTGCGCTTTATTTTACAGTACATGTACAGAAAGTTCTGGTAATATAAGGTAACTACATGGGGTAGGGTTATGTTTAGTGGTTCAGGGTTAGTACCTAGTTATTACTAATTACTATAATAAGTACATAGTATGTACATGAGGAACAGGACTGTAAAATAAAGTGCTACCCAATTTCCACTAAAATGCTTCCAGACAGTTCTAAAAAAAACAAATCATTATTGTAGGTTTATGAAAAATGTAATTTGTTAAAGACATGGCTTAGAAAATGTATTTATTTATTTTTATTTTATAATAATGTTGCTTCAAAGACATTGTTAATACACTAAGAAACTTTAATTGATTTGATCTTTGTGCACCATGAGATGCATCATGCACATCATATGTTCAAACAGCATTTCAAAAAACATTCTGCTGTATACAGATATTGGATATTGACATGAATATTGAAACTAACAAATTATCTGCATATGTATTCAGACATTTTCCTGGCATGGGAATTCTTCTCCAGCTCAGAAGAATTCCTATTTCTCTGGATTATGTCAGAGATATGTTTACACTTTAATTGTAGTTAACCTGTAGCAAATTCAACTAATTTAGAAAGGCACACACTTGCATATAACAGTGGTTCTCAATTCTGGACCCGGCACCCCACTGCTCTGCACAAATACAGAGATAATAATAAAAACCTGATACAAAGTGCTCTCAGCCTGAGCTGAAGGTTCATCTTTCTTTACATATCAACAATTAAACAATCATATGTCTTTTGAGAGCAAAGAAAGGCTGTGTGGGAGAACCCTTATGTGGAGTTGGTTTGGGTAAGTTTTATGCTAAATACTAACCTCTGGCTTATTTAGAATACTCCAAATTCATTAACATTACAACAAGGATAAGAACAAATTTGTGAGTGTATGCACTTTTTGTGAATTGCATCACTGGTCCCATTCAACTCTAACAGAGCTAAAGAGGATCCCAATCCAGATTTGCAAAGTTTGCAGATTTGCTTGTTGCATAATACTCAAAAACAAAAAGTCTTGAGGCTGTAATTGTGACTAACAGTGCTTCAACTCTGAGTACTGAATACTGAGTACTGAGTTAAGGGTCTTTGCCTTGTCATTATGGGATATGGAATGTTAAAAAGTAGTTTATGATACGGTTGCAACATAAAAAGTTTTTTAAAAACTGTATATATGTAAAACTGTTGGGAGCTGTGCTTTATAGACATGTTGTGGCTCTTATAGTATGTTGAAATAATAATTTTAAGTTCATGTATTAATTTCATTTTCCTGGAAATATATTCTGTTATATTTGTATAGTTGTAGTTTCATTTTAAGACTTAATACAACACACACAACAATTTGTTTTTGTTGTCAGTTGCTTGAATAAGTATTTTTATATTGTACTTTCCCATTTTAACATGACAAGAATCCAATATATTGTTTAAATATGATTTGATAGTATTCTTTAAAAGACTGTAAAACTACTTAAGGGGCCAGTTTTATTTTGTATGTACTCTGCTGAAATCAAATGTACTGCAATACAAGCAACAAGAAGCTCAACAATCCCTAGTTGTTATGATTTGTTATGATTCTCACACAGAAATGTCAGCAGGATGCACTATAGGAAGAAGGCAGTCCGACTAAGGAAATGTCATACTGTGGATAGCGTTCTGCTGGGAAACCTTGGGTCTTGGCATTCATATGAATGTTACTTTGACACATACCACCTACCTAAAGATTGTTGCAGACCATATACACCCCTTTATGACAGTTGTGTTGCCTGATGGCTGTGGCTTCTTTCAGCACTTGCAAAAAAATGCTCAGGAATGGTTTGAGGAACATGGCAAAGAGTTCACAGTGTGGCTTTTCCCCAGTTCCCCAGTTCTTAGTCTGACTGAGCATCTGTGGAATGTGCTGGACCAACGAATCCAATCCATGGAGGGCCCGCCTCACAACTTAATGGTGCCAGATACCAAAGGACACATTCAGAGGTCTTGTGGAGACCATGTCTCGACACACCAAAGCTTCTTTGGCAGCACGAGGGGGACCTACATGATATTAAGCAGGTGGTTTTTATGTTTTGGCTAATCAGTGTATATTTGTTGGACTGGTGCACTCTGTAAAAACCTTTACTATTGTATATTTTATTTGTATACTAAACACTTCATAAAAACTGCAGAAAATAGGTTATTACATAATTCATTCAAACACACTTACTGTAGTTATTAAGCACTATTTACACAACATATTTCAATTGTATATTATTAGTCTTTGAGTATTGCTGGAGTATTTGCACACCTGTCCTGAATCACACCATAACTGACAGCATATAAACAAATATTTGGTTCCTTGAGTCCTATGATAGCCCTGTGTTTGTGAACCTATTATAATAAAATGCTGACTCTTGTTATTAGAGTTTTATGAAAATTACAAAAAAAAAAAAAAGATGATTCATTATCTGTGACATACATGTGAAACTCATTCCTTTCTCTAATCACTTCATATAAATGACTGTTGCACAAACACACAGCTGTGTGGGCTGTTTCTTCTCACCGAGATGTCAAAGTCTGAAGCAGACTGTGCTCATTGGGGGCAGGGGGGAAACCTGGAAACTTCAAGAGCCAAGACTCTGTTCATTCTGAACTGTTCACACTTCAGTTACTGAAATGTGCTGAGGTTTTGATTGCAAGATTATGTATCTCAAGATGCCAACAACATCCATTAAAAATTGCTGTATACCATGTAACACAGTACCATGTGTCAGTATTATGCCAAGTCACCAAAGTATAAAGTGGCAGGATCTTGTTCCCATATTTGTGTGAGTGTGCACCTTATATGTACAGTAATTTGTAATGTTTTCATGTAATATCTTGTGTTTTAATTCCAGTTGTACATATTTTCTTTCCACAAATTTGAACACAATATAAGGCCATTTGGTTTATTCACCAGAACACAATAGAATCTTCATACAATTGAGTACTTAGTACAGTTCACTTACTGGCAATGCAAAATGCATGTTTAAAATACTCTTGCATTATGCAACAGACAAAATATCCATAATGTTTGCACTTGTATCTTACTGGTGCATTTTCTAAAGATGCGATGAAGATATGACACAGCCATGAGGTTTTGTGCTGCAGCCTAGAACAGAGTTTGCTGCCAGCGCAGTGAATGGTCTCACTGTACTACATGAATTTACTGTGGATGACCTTTTCATGGTAAGAGTGAATTATAGTAATTTGGTCTGTAAACTCTGTTTATTGTGTCACATGGCACATGTAAAATGCCTGTATTTGATACAGTACTTAAATGGAATATTTCTAACTTCTTCTGATGTGTTTCTAATCAAGTTGATGGACACAGTCGTTGACTGTTTCATCTT